>NC_090725.1:301831841-301854357 GCF_036898095.1 Palaemon carinicauda | reverse complement strand
TTGTTGTTGTTGTTATTGTTGCTGTAATTATCATTATTATTATCTACTACTACTACTACTACTACTACTACTACTACTACTACTACTACTACCACTACAACTAAGCTACAGTCCTAATTGGTAAAGCTGGATGCTTTTAAGTCCAAGGGCTCCAACAGGTAAAATAGCTCGGTGCGGAAAGGTAATAAGGAAATGAATAAAGTACAAGAGAAGTAATGAGTAAAAAACACTAAAGACTTATATAGAAATGGTTATATTACGAGAACTTCCAAATGGGTTACATTCTTTTCTTTATATTTTTTACATTTCTTCAAGTTTCATTGGGACTTGAATTAGTTAAAGTTAATAGGTCATCTACCCCACCAGTCTTCATATGAATGAATATACTAGGAAAATATTAATTTTTCATTAATATTTGTGATGCCTCTGATAAAGATAGTGAATGTGATAATTACCAATCTATTGTTATAGTAATAAGTCGGTGATTAGTATAATAATGTATTTCCATTGAAATACCAGTGGCTATTTTCCTCTTATTAAGGGTAGAAGAGACTTAAGCTATGGTAAGCAGCTCTTCTAGAAGGACACTCCAAAATCAAACCATTGTTCTCTTGTCCTGGGTAGTGCCATAGCCTCTGTACCATGGTCTTCCACTGTCTTGGATTAGGGTTCTCTTTGCTCGAGGGTAAACGCTGGCACACTATTCTATATTATTTTTATTCTTCTTGTGTTGTTAAAGTTTTTTATAGTTTATATAGGAAATATTTATTTTAATGTTATTGTTCTTAAAATATTATATATACCATTGTTTACTTTCCTCACTGGGCTATTATCCCTGTTGGAGCCAATGGGCTTATAGCATCCTGCTTCACCAACTAGGGTTGTAGCTTAGTAAGTAATAATAATAATAATAATAATATCCAGAAACTGGCGGAGCTTTGGGGCTAATTTACGACTCTTGGTCTGGTAGCAAATCCAGTTTAATTGGTAGAGTCCTTCGAAGTTCCGTCGGTAAATCATAGGATATTCGTTCTTAA
This sequence comes from Palaemon carinicauda, assembly GCF_036898095.1. Classification (NCBI taxonomy): domain Eukaryota; kingdom Metazoa; phylum Arthropoda; class Malacostraca; order Decapoda; family Palaemonidae; genus Palaemon; species Palaemon carinicauda. The sequence goes on along the minus strand of NC_090725.1, from coordinate 301,853,320 downwards.
TGAGACGGGACTTCCCCGAACACAGGTGCTGTTGCGGGCTTTGAAAATCGAATTTTAATGAACCTCTGATGAAAAGCTGCACTCGTCCCTTCTTCGTGTCTTTCTTTTCCGCTGATGAGCCATTCATTGTGAGAAAGAGTCTCTCTCTCTCTCTCTCTCTCTCTCTCTCCTCTCTCTCTCTCTCTCTCTCTCAATAGTAAATACTTGGAATACACTTCCAGCGGATTTAGTAAACAGTAATACGGTAAACGAGTTCAAGAATAAGTTAGACAAGATCATAAGAACTCTCTAAATGCTTAAATTAAAGCAGTTTCCGCTGATGGACTAAAAAGGTCTTTAAGACATCCAAAATCCTTGTAACCTACACACACTCTCTCTCTCTCTCTCTCTCTCTCTCTCTCTCTCTCTCTCTCTCTCTCTCTCTCTCTCTCTCTCTCCTACTGCTGCTGCTCTTAATGATGCCACTAATTTATCGGATTTGTGATTAATTAAGGACCTTGTGTCATGGCGTCGGACAGCATACCCAGTCTCATGCCATTCCGGGAATCCTATATCTCCACACTATTTGGAGCCATTTGGTAACGTGGGTAGAAAGACAGTGACAGAGAAAGAGAGTTGAAGTTAGAGAATGACAGCCATGTTTTTCTAACCGCAGGGGGAAAAAAAGTTACTAGAGTCTTAGAAGTTTTTTTCCGTAAGCGTTTTATGTCCCTACAATGAGATGTTTAAAATACGTTTGATTTTCTTAGCATGAATGATTTATAGTTATGGAGGTTAAGTAAACTATATTATATTGAAATTACATCTTTGTTCATGATACGTGTTTTACAATGTTGTAATACGAGGATTCTGTCAATATAATCGTAAGGAAAACCATTTTAAATTTTCTTGCATATTTATAGGAAATAGAAATCAAAACAGGTGCATTCAAAATTGAGAATGTAAACACATTACTCATATGATCCTTATTTAAGAAGAAACAATTCTCAATTTCCTATGACGTTTCAGAATTCTATGAATCACTAGTATATTTTTGATTAATTTGAGGAGACTGAAATGCATCCAGGAAATGGAGTATTTTTTACCTGGAAATGAAAAACATGTTACAGTGAGGAAAATCGATAATGAAAGAGATGTAATGGAATGTTCTTGGAAAAGGTAGATCTGTTGGAGCTTACCTCTTTTCTGAAGCAGGGAGGTTTCCCTGGCAACAGGGATTTATACCTTTCCTTCCATCCTTCCTCCTCCTCCTCCTCCTCCTCCTCCTCCTCCTCCTCCTCCTCCTCCTCCTCCTCCTCCAACACCCACTTTGCCTCTAATCCGCGGTCCTCTCCACCCAGGTTTAGATAAAAAAAATTATTGCTGGTTCGGCGTTTTTTTTTTTTTTTTTTTTTTACAGAAATCACGAGAATTTTGTCTATTACGTTGGAATTTATTCTTTAAATTTTATATTTGTTTGTAAATTGATTGATTGATTAATTATGAGTTGTCTGGCATCCTGACATCTAAGGTCATTGACGCCGGTATTTGTTTGTAAAGCTTGTTCAATATGCATTTATATATATATATAGATATATATAATATATATATATATATATATATATATATATATATATATATATATATATAGAGAGAGAGAGAGAGAGAGAGAGAGAGAGAGAGAGAGAGAGAGAGCTGTATTCTAGTGTTATTCTTCATTAAATTGCAAAACAGTGTAAGCAGTAGATATTTTATTTAAATGTGCAAATTTCACACATGTACACACTCGCAAGCTCTCAGACAAACTTCTGAGGTGGGGATATCTTAACCTGGGTGAAAGGGGTTTGAGTATTATCATGGTCAGCAAAGAGGTAGCCTACTATGTTGGTTTGCCCTATCAGACGAAAGTCTCCCTGGTCATGCTAAATTCATAGCCATAACTGATGTCATGTCTGAGGCCTTTGTCCTGCAGTGGATTAGAAACTACTGCATTTGTTGTTGTTGTTGTTGTGTGTATATATATATATATATATATGTATATATATATATATATATATATATATATATATATATATATATATAATACGTATACATGTGTATATATATATATATATATATATATATATATATATATATATATATATATATATATATATATATATATATATGAGTATGTGTGTATATATACACATCCATTCTCCATCTCATGAGATTACTCCCAAGAAAAATAAGACAATTGTTAACACAGCATTCATAAGTTTACCATTGAACGATTAATTTCAACCCCCCTCCCCCCCACCCCTCCGTGATGAGAACTCCCATAACATTGACCGCTTCCTACACCAAAAAGAAAAAAAAAACGAAAGTTTCTGTGCAATGGGCTAAATACGCAGTGCGCCATTTACCTTTAATATCTTGCATGTCCCATCTTGCCGCATGGATATCACCTCTTCCTCCTCTTGCTCTTCCTCTTCTTACTCTTTCTCCTCTTACTCTTTCTCCTCTTACTCTTTCTCTTCTTACTCTTTCTCCTCTTACTCTTTCTCCTCTTACTCGTACTTCTGTTATTCTTTCTCATCTTACTCCTACTTCTCTTACTATTCTTCCTCTTAATCTTCCTCCTCTTGCTCTTTCTTTTCTTACTCTTCCTCCTCTTACTCCTACTTCTCTTCCTCCTCTTACTCTTCCTCCTCTTACTCTTCCTTCTCTTACTCGTACTTCTCTTACTCTTCTTCATCTTACTCCTACTTCTCTTACTAATCTTCCTCTTAATCTTCCTCCTCTTGCTCTTTCTTCTCTTACTTTCTCCTCTTACTCTTCCTTCTCTTACTCGTACTTCTGTTACTCTTCCTCATCTTACTCCTACTTCTCTTACTATTCTTCCTCTTAATCTTCCTCCTCTTGCTCTTTCTTCCCTTACTCTTCCTATTCTTACTCTTACTCTTCCTCCTCTTACTCTTCCTCCTCTTACTCTTTCTCCTCTTACTCTTCCTCTCCTTACTCTTACTTCTCTTACTCTTACTCCTACTTCTCTTACTATTCTTCCTCTTAATCTTCCTCCTCTTACTCTTTCTTCCCTTACTCTTCCTATTCTTACTCTTACTCTTCCTCCTCTTACTCTTTCTTCCCTTACTCTTCCTATTCTTACTCTTACTCTTCCTCCTCTTACTCTTTCTTCCCTTACTCTTCCTATTCTTACTCTTCCTCCTCTTACTCTTTCTCCTCTTACTCTTTCTTCCCTTACTCTTCCTATTCTTACTCTTTCTCCTCTTACTCTTTCTCTTCCTCTTACTCTCTTTTACCAGCAGTTTCTAGGCTCGTATCACTTGCAAAAAAAAAAAAAAGCAAAAAATTTCCGTTTCGATTGCTTGGTAAAGAAGAGCGATTGGATTTGTTAAAGAGATATTTTATTCCTGTTTAATAACGCGGCCAGCTATATTTATGGTTGGTATTTAACTGTAAAGGTCGTAGCGTGGGTGGACTGCAGCATATTCTTTGCAGAATTATTCATAAATACTTAAGTAAATTGAATAGTTAACCTCCATGTGTATATATATGTATATATATAGATATGTATTGAATATATAATTGTATATATTTATACAACATAATGTAAGTTCATGTGTATATATATATATATATATATATATATATATATATATATATATATATATGCGTGTGTGTGTGTATTTATAATTCCTCCCATATGGGTATCAAGGTTCAGAAGATAGTCTTAATGAATATAGATCGAAGAAAAATCTATATAACGAATATAGATCGAAGGAAAATCGAAATATAGTAAACAGTGAATGAGGAAGTAAAAGACGTTGCTAAGGAGGACATGCGATTGTTCAAGGTGCCATTATGTCACAGATGAGAAGAACAAGAGCATGAGTAGGAACACAAGAAGTTGGATAGGGCAATCAAAAGTAATGAATGAAATGAGAGAAAATTACTATTAACATAGAATAGAGGGTAATTTATAATTATATGGAAGATAAGAAGGGTCACATGAAATTAATTGCAGATATAACATTAACAAATTGTTGTGGAAATAATCGGTTCAAGTTGGAATGATTGCAAATCCTGGGTCGTTAGAGTTGATATTTTGAAGATCTGTTTAATGTGGGTTGTAGAAGAAAAGCAGAACGGAATAGTGCAAGATTTATAATGTTTATTGTAAGGCTTACGATGCTTGTGGGTTTCAGAAATATAGTTAAGAGGTCGAAGAACAAGTGAAATGCTACAACCAGGATTTGTTTATGTTACAAGGGAGTTTTCACAGTGCAGTGGTGGTGTGGTTGATTGGCTAACCAGAGTTTATAAGTGTGAATGAGAGAAAGATTCATTAGTAATGAGTTAAAGGAATAATGAAACCGCTCTTTAAAGAGGAAGATGAAAAAAATAAACCTCTGGAAGCATGAGGAAATAACATCACGTAGTATTTTTCAGTTTCTTCCATTGTGTATAAAGTAATATTACTTTTCTGAGATTTAATGGTGATCATAATTTCAGATCAATATTAGCTGGAATGGAATTATATCTCCTCTCATTTATTATTATTATCATCATCATCAACAACATTATTATTATTATTATTATTATTATTATTATTATTATTATTATTATACTGCAGAGATTCTGTGCTACCACAGAAATGCTAATCTTGTGTCAAATAGTTAGACAAGAAGATTAGAGGAAGTAGGATTATTTTTTTATTATTATTGACAAGTAAATCTTCTCTCAGTTTCTTTAATGTAACTCGTGACATAGGATTAAAAAAAAAGTAACTGAAAATCGTGTTATATTTCCTCATTTTTGCTTTGATAAATTCTTAGATGACTTAATTTGTGCAAAGACAGAAAGTATCGTTCACTGATTTGCAATATGGAAAGCTTTGATAAACAAGCAAATAACAACAGACTTAAAAAAGTTCAAACGTGAAATAGGAGCAAGTGACAGCAGGTAATTAAAGGGAATGAAAAGTTTAAGAATAAGAAAGTATAAAAAAAAATTAAGAGATCAGAAGACGCGGAAGTAATGAAGTCAGGGGAGCGGAAGGAGACAGCAGTAAAAAGTAAGAGATAAGAAATTGAGACAATAGAAAATAGAACGCCAATGAGAAGGGAGGTTTAATTTGGAGAGAGAGAGAAAAGAACGAATTGGCGTAGAAGCGGGGTAAAGAAAAACGGATACTTTTGTGATATTGCCGCACCATTAATTTCCTATATAACCCTAATACTATAACCTAACCTAACCTAACCTATACACTACACCATTAATTTCCGATATAACCCTAATACTATAACCTAACCTATACACTACACCATTAATTTCCGATATAACCCTAATACTATAACCTATACACTACACCATTAATTTCCGATACAACCCTAATACTATAACCTATACACTACACCATTAATTTCCGATATAACCCTAATACTATAACCTAACCTAACCTATACACAACACCATTAATTTCCGATATAACCCTAATACTATAACCTAACCTATACACTACACCATTAATTTCCGATATAACCCTAATACTATAACCTAACCTAACCTATACACAACACCATTAATTTCCGATATAACCCTAATACTATAACCTAACCTATACACTACACCATTAATTTCCGATATAACCCTAATACTATAACCTAACCTAACCTATACAATACACCATTAATTTCCGATATAACCCTAATACTATAACCTAACCTAACCTATACAATACACCATTAATTTCCGATATAACCCTAATACTATAACCTAACCTAACCTATATACTACACCATTAATTTCCGATATAACCCTAATACTATAACCTAACCTATACACTACACCATTAATTTCCGATATAACTCTTAATACTATAACCTAACCTAACCTATACAATACACCATTAATTTCCGATATAACCCTAATACTATAACCTAACCTAACCTATACAATACACCATTAATTTCCGATATAACCCTAATACTCTAACCTAACCTAACCTATACACTACACCATTAATTTCCGATATAACCCTAATACTCTAACCTAACCTAACCTATACACTATACCATTAATTTCCGATATAACCCTAATACTATAACCTAACCTATACACTGCACCATTAATTTCCGATATAACCCTAATACTCTAACCTAACCTAACCTATACACTACACCATTAATTTCCGATATAACCCTAATACTATAACCTAACCTAACCTATACACTAAACCATTAATTTCCTATATAACCCTAATACTATAACCTAACCTAACCTATACACTTCACCATTAATTTCCGATATAACCCTAATACTATAACCTAACCTATACACTACACCATTAATTTCCGATATAACCCTAATACTATAACCTATACACTACACCATTAATTTCCGATATAACCCTAATACTATAACCTAACCTATACACTAATTTCTGATATGACCCCAATACTATTTCCTTGTTATTGCATCATCACTAATTTCCTGATATTAGGTTAGGTTATGTTAGGTTGTTTAGGTTAGGTTAGGTTAGCTTTTATTATTGGGGTTATATAGGAAATCATTGGTGGGGTAATAACAGGAAAGTACCGAAAAACGAATATGGATAACAAAAACCAGATAAGAATAATATTTATGTAGTAAAAATCGAAAGAAAATAAAAACAAACTTTAAAGAAAAAGTAAGTAGATAAAACACGTACCCATTATTTATAGACAAGCGTAAGAAAGATTTAACGCGAGGCAATCTACAAAAAAACAGCTCATGCGTAAATTTAATAGAAAGACCAACAAGAAATGAAAGAGGAACATTAAATTTTAATCGCATAATACAAGAAAGTGAATAAACAGAAGGGACAAGCGACGTAGACGAACAGAAGGGACAGCGCCTGTGTTTGTATGTGTGTGTGTTTATATGTAAGAATGTTGTCACAGTAACCCACTAATTAATTAGGGGGGATCAAGGAAGAGCTCACGAGAGGAAGCGAGACGACTGAAGATCAGAAACAAAAACTCTCTCGTAGATCACTCGGCTGCATTGTTTTAGTGAGAGAGAGAGAGAGAGAGAGAGAGAGAGAGAGAGAGAGAGAGAGAGAGAGGGAAGATGGCGATCAAGATTGGGGTAGAAATAACGAAAGGGAAGAGAATAATGATATGCAGAAGAACAATAGAAGAAGTATGTGAGAGAGAGAACAATAGAAGAAGTATGTGTGAGAGAGAGAGAGAGAGAGAGAGAGAGAGAGAGAGAGATGGCGATCAAGATTGGGGTAGAAATAACGAAAGGGAAGAGAATAGTGACATGCAGGAGAACAATAGAAGAAGAATGTGAGAGAGAGAACAATAGAAGAAGTATGTGAGAGAGAGAACTGTGAGAGAGAGAGAGAGAGAGAGAGAGAGAGAGAGAGAGAGAGAGAGAGAGAGAGAGGGAAGATGGCGATCAAGATTGGGAAAGAAATAGAGGTAAGAGAATAATGACATGCAGTAGAACAATAGAAGAAGTATGTGAGAGAGAGAACTGTGAGAGAGAGAGAGAGAGAGAGAGAGAGAGAGAGAGAGAGAGAGAGAGAGAGAGAGAGAGAGGGAGAGAGAGAGAGTGAGGAAGGGAAGATGGCGATCAAGATTGGGAAAGGAATAAAGAGGTAAGAGAATAATGATATGCAGGAGAACAATAGAAGAAGTATGTGAGAGAGAGAACAATAGAAGAAGTATGTGTGTGTGAGAGAGAGAGAGAGAGAGAGGGGAAGGTGGCGATCAAGATTGGGGAAGAAATAACGAAAGGGAAGAGAATAATGACATGCAGGAGAACAATAGAAGAAGTATGTGAGAGAGAGAGAGAGAGAGAGAGAGAGAGAGAGAGAGAGAGAGAGAGAGAGAGAGAGAGAGAGAGAGAGAGAGGAAGGGAAGATGGCGATCAAGATTGGGGAAGAAATAACGAAAGGGAAGAGAATAATGACATGCAGGAGAACAATAGAAGAAGTATGTGAGAGAGAGAGAGAGAGAGAGAGAGAGAGAGAGAGAGAGAGAGAGAGAGAGGAAGGGAAGATGGCGATCAAGGTTTGGGGTAGAAATAACGAAAGGGAAGAGAATAATGAGGATATGCAGGAGAACAATAGAGGAAGTATGTGGACAAGAATGAGCTAAGACGATAAGAAAATAGTGAAATGTGATGATAAAGATGGAAAAATGATTAACGAAAGGGAAGAGAATAATGAGGATATGCTGGAGAAAAAATAATAGAGGAAGAATGTAGAAAAGAATGAGTTAAGACAATAGGTAGTGAAATGTGATGATAAAGATGAAAAAATTATTAACGAAAGGGAAGAGAATAATGAGGATATGCCGGAGAATAATAATAGAGGAAGAATGTAGACAAGAATGAATTAAGACGATAAGAAAATAGTGGAATTTCATGAAAAAGATGGAAAAATTATTAACCAAAGGGAAGAGAATAATGGGGATTGACTAGAGGATGATAATAGAGGAAGAATGTTGACAAGAATGAGTGAAGATGATAACGAAGTAGTGGAATGTGATGATAAAGATGGAAAATGATTAAAGAAAAGGAAAGAATAATGGGGATAGATCGGAGGAGGATGATAAAGAGGAAGAATGTAGACTTGAATGACAATGAGGACGATGAGAACGTAGTGAAATGTGATGATAAAGATGGAAAAATGATTAACGAAAGGGGATAGATCGGAGGATGGTGATAAAGAGGAAGAATGTAGACAAGAATGAATTAAGACGATAAGAACGTAGTGAAATGGGATGGAAAAGGTGGAAAATAATTGAAGAATGTGTCGTGAATTTTAGATAATTTCCGTATTTCGAAAATTTCTTTATAACGAATAACTAGTTAAATTTTTGGGAGAAAAGTGAGCCTTTGCTGAAAGATAGATTTTTAAAGGAGGGATAAATATTTCTTGGAACGGTGAATATATATATATATATATATATATATATATATATATATATATATATATATATAATATATATATATGTATATATATATATATATATATATACAGTATATATAATATATATATATATATGTATATATATATATGTATATATATATATATATATATATATATATACAGTATATATAATATATATATATGTATATATATATATATATACAGTATATATAATATATATATATGTATATATATATATATATATATATATATATATATACATATACAGAGAGAGAGAGAGAGAGAGAGAGAGAGAGAGAGAGAGAGAGAGAGAGAGAGAGAGAGAGATTATATAACAATAACTTTTCACAATGGTAAATGACAAGTAAAGAGGAGAGATAATATTATCACTTCACCATGTCTTAAGAGTCTGAAGAAACAAGAGAAGTACGATTTATATAATAATTAATAAAACGTGAAAATATGGCAGCAATGGGAAGGAAGTAATTAATTTCCCCCCCGCTTTACTTCATGAAGTATGCTATTAGACGGGAACATTTTAGACTAATAGAAGGTATCTTACTTAGTGGTCTGAAATGATGCGCAGTGTCCTGCAATACGGAAAAAAAATTACTTTGAAAAGAAGACTTAAAACGAAATGCGGTAGCACGAGGCACCCCATCTCATATTTGAAACTTTGCTATAAATAGAAAGGAGGCGATTGAAGTGAGGAGCACTGTGGTTGAAGTGAAATGGCGGCTATTATTATTATTATTATTATTATTATTATTATTGTTGTTGTTGTTGTTGTTGTTGTTATCATTATTGTTGTTCTTGTTGTTTCCTTCATTGATTATTCTGGAGTTCTCATCCTTAGAAAATTATTATTATTATTGTTGTTGTTGTTGTTGTTGTTTCCTTTATTGCTTTTCTGGAGTTATCATCCTTAGAAAATTATTATTATTATTATTATTATTAATATTATTATTATTGCTGTTGTAGTTGTTGTTTCCTTCATTGCTTATTCTGGAGCTATCATCCCTAGAAAAACTAATTGATCTAGACTTGAATGCTATGAAGAGAGAGAGAGAGAGAGAGAGAGAGAGAGAGAGAGAGAGAGAGGAGAGAGAGAGAGAGAGAGAGAGTATTTTCCGTGTAACAGCCAACATCAAGCAAAAGGGAACAAGTGATGGGACTGATGGAAGTAAACTACCAATTTTCGTAAATGAATGAGAGAGAGAGAGAGAGAGAGAGAGAGAGAGGAGAGAGAGAGAGAGAGAGAGAGAGAGAGAGAGAGAGAGACCCCAAGGTTGGCGCACTTCTTTTGATCTTCCGACTGCGCGCGTGTGAGGGGTATAAAAAGTGTATAAAATGTTGCTCACAGCTGTACCCCTCCCCCTTCACCATCAACCACCCCCTACCTCTCACCATCAATTCCCCCTCCCCCCTTTTCCCCCTTTCCTACCCATCTGGTACCTCCTCCACCACTTGCACAATCTCCCTGCTGCTACGGCTCACTGTGCCATACTGCTAACGTTAGTTATCATTACTTGGATTAACCTTAATTTTATGCTTTTATTATTCTCTCGGGGTTTCTTTTAGCACATGATTATGTTAATATATTCATTTTACAATTACATAAAGTAGTATTTTCCTAAATTAAAGCTTTCTGTTCCTTTAAATTTTTTAACATATTCAACATCCGTTTGAGGTAATCTGTTTCTTATTATCTCTGGAGTTTTTCAGTCAGTTGCATGGAAACTGTTGCTTGGCTTTTCCCTCTCTAACCATGGCCTGTGTCCTGGATTTAAATTCTGTAGACACTCTAGAAAAACAGTATATAATTCATAGTGTCTTTGTTGACATAAGCACAGTCAAAAGTACTTAGTCACTACACTGTAGAAAATTTGCCGAAAGAACAGTAAAAATTCTGGAATAAATGTTGCCAGGCATTTATCATTTTAAATGCAGATATATTGGCATTAAAGAGTGATATTACGGTCACCAAACCTGTGAAAGATGATAACAAATTAGGGTAAAATTACGGGCCCTTGTATTTATGAAAAATACGGCTGAGAACCGTATATTTTTACGGAGAATTTCCGATTAACATTACGGGTTTTTAAACAGTGTACGCAGCCATTGTAAATTGCATTTTAGAATTGAGAGAATAACCGAAAAGATGATAACAAAATTTGGGTAAAATTACGGGCCTTTGTATTTATGAAAAATACGGCTGAGAACCGTATATTTTTACGGAGAATTTCCGATTAACATTACGGTTTTTTAAACAGTGTACGCAACCATTGTAAATTCCATTTTAGAATTGAGAGAATAACCGAAAACAAACAAGAGACGCGATTGTTCGTTAAATTCCTTCAAATATATATTCCACCACAAGAAGATCTCAACGAAGTGATCCCCAATAAAGTATTCTGCGTCACACACACAATTTCAAATCGACTGAACGTTGGTCTGTACAATGGTTCCTCGTTTAATTCAACGTAAGTCATGATCGCCCAGCCGCCGACTCGGTAATAAGAATGATTAAGCCATGATAAGCATGACATTAGTGATATCTAATAGCATCCATCCCTTCGTGTTCCACGTAGCCCAGTGAGAGAGACTTGCACTACTGCCAGTGGCTAGTAGCTCCTCTCTCAGCTGAGCTTCATCCGCCTCTGATGTTGAATGATCGATAGCTGTCATTTACAGACCCAGTTGCAAGTTCCTTCCCCCATTTAGAGTTAACGTCCTTCTCCTTTCTTAGAGGTTTAAAGGCCGCTAATGAATGGCACAGGCAAGGGACAGTGACATTGCCCTATAGAGCAGGACAATGCCCAGCGCCCAGGCCCCCTCTCCACCCATGCTAGGACCAAGGAGGGCCAGGCAATGGCTGCTGATGACTTTGTCTTTGTTTTGTCGTTTAAGGTTTAAAGGTCACTCGACAATGGCATAGGCAACGGACAGTGACAATAGACTGGCCATATGATCAGCGCCCAAGCTCCCCCCCGCTCCCGTCTCCACCCAAGCTAGGACCAAGGAGTGCCAGACAATGGCTGCTGATGACTCAGCAGATAGACCTATAGGCTCCCCCCAAACTCCATATCCTTAGCTCACACGGGTGGTAAGGTTGCAACGACCAAAGAAACTAACTAGGTTGATGAAAAAGTAGGAGAAACAGTTTATATGGATCTAATTCACTAAATGAATTGAGTTTACATAAATTTGTGTTCTTTGTTAAACCGTAGCAACAACGATAGTCGGTGGTTTGCCACCGCCTTCTTTAACCGAGATAAAGAGAGGAAGAGAGGAAGTATTGATTAATGCTGTGTACCTTGCCACCTGACTTTACGTTCGCACAGTATACTTCATCTTGTTGTTGTTGTTGTTATTGTTATTACTATTATCATAGTGTTTTTATTATTATTATTATTATCATCATCTTCGTCATCATCATCATCATCATCACGGTGTCCGAATAGTGTTTTTATAGAAGGAAACTCCAAAATCATACCATTATTCTCTAGTCTTGGGTAGTGCCATAACCCCTGTACCATGGTCTTCCACTGTCTTGGGATAGAGTTTTCTTGCTGGAGGGTACACTCGGGCACACTATTCTATCTAATTTCTCTTCCTCTGGTTAAAGTTTTTATAGTTTATATAGGAAATATTTATTTTAATGTTGTTACTGTTCTTAAAATATTTTATTTTTCCTTGTTTCCTTTCCTGACCGGGCTGTTTTCCCTGTTGGAGCCCCTGGGCTTATAGCTTCCTGCTTTTCCAGCTAGGGTTGTAGCTTAGCAAGTAATAATAATAATAATAATAATAATAATAATAGTAATGTTCTCGTTGTTATTGGTGATTACTTCTTGCCTACACATTGCATGCGAGTCAATAAGCACTTAATTCTAAAAAAAAACTTGAGTAAATGTATTCTTTTGTAATCGCAACCGAATAGCATGTTTACAATTGCTTACTGACCCAATGCCTCCTGGCGGCAAGCCTTTGAAGTTCAATAAATGACAGAGCTACGCGGACTGGATATCGCTCTTTGTTATTTGCCCTTTAGCCGTCAAAGCTTCAGGTGCTCCGATTTCCATCGTATAATTTTTAGAGTCATTTTGAGCTACTATTGACAGTAGAATAGAGTGCTCTTTTTTTTTATGTACACTGTAACCCCAATTATCTAATGTTCTTTGTTCCGTGAATTCATGGTTTCCTTTGTTCTTGGTAAATCACCTGTATCTGTCTCATTTTATTTTTATTTTCTATTACATATCTTGTAATTTATTTATTTCCTTGTTTCCTTTTTCTCACTGGGTTATTTTTCTCTGTTTGGAGCCCTTTTGCTTATAGCATCTTGCTCTTCGAACTAGAGTTATAGCTCAGCTTGTAATAATAATAATGTTAATAATAATAATCTTTTACTTCATTTCAAATTTCTTTTGCTTGCAATAAAGAGTAATTGTTTGCTTTGTTTTGTAAAATCTTATTTTCCTTTGAAGTAAAGACTTCTTTATTTACCTTTGGTCTCCAGTAAATCTTCTGTACGTCACACCAAGTCTTGTTTCCCTTGAAATTAGAGTATTATTTCCTCGGCCATGTAATAATACCTCATTTCGTCTCCACTTCTTCATATTAGCTCCTATTTACATTGCCATATTTGGCCTTAGATCTACTTTGCTTCATCATGCAAAGTTCTGAAATCTGTTTGCTTTGTCATATCATTTCCAGATTGTCTTTGTCATATAATGTCCAGATTGTCTTTGTCATATCATTTCCAGATTGCCTTTGTCATATAATTTCCAGATTGCCTTTGCCATACCATGTCCAGATTTTCTTTGCCATACCATCTTCATAGTGCCTTTGCCATATCATGTTCAGATTATCTTTGCCATATCATGTCCAGATTATCTTTGCCATATCATGTCCAGATTGTCTTTGCCATATCATGTCCAGATTATCTTTGCCATATCATGTCCAGATTATCTTTGCCATATCATGTCCAGATTATCTTTGCCATATCATGTCCAGATTGTCTTTACCATATCATGTACAGATCGTCTTTGTCATATCATTTCCAGATTGCCTTTGTCATATCATTTCCAGATTGTCTTTGTCATATAACTTCCAGATTGCCTTTGCCATACCATGTCCAGATTGTCTTTGTCTTATAATTTCCAGATTGCCTTTACCATATCATGTCCAGATTGTCTTTGCCATATCATGTCCAGATTGTCTTTAACATATCATTTCCAGATTGTCTTTGTCATATAATTTCCAGATTGCCTTTGCCATACCATGTCCAGATTTTCTTTGCCATACCATGTGCAGAGTGCCTTTGCCATATCATTTCCAGATTGCCTTTGCCATACCATGTCCAGATTGCATTTTCTCTGAAGATTACTTTATATTAATTTGTTTAATTAGTATCTGATGGGTGTTTGGAAATTAACTGTGTACTGTAATAAATTGCTCTTGTGCAAACGTTGGCGATTTTCGTTCGTGTTCAAACCGTATGTTGCGGTTATAAAGAATAATTGGTCTTATTCTTATCTAGAATATCGTAATAATTAAGAATTTAGTTTTTCTTAACAATCTCAAACTATAAATGTTGGCCGGATGTAAGGATCCAAGCTTTGCAAGAGCCCTCAATTAATACTTTATATTATTATTATTATTATTATTATTATTGCTTTAAAGTACTATACACCATCGTTAATTATAGAAAGTACTAATTTAGAAGGCTTTGTCACTCTAGTAAGGAAGAAATGATAAAGGCCACTAGAAAATATTCATTTTAATTATGTTAATGTTCCTAAGAAATTTAATTTTTCTGTTTCCTTTCCTCACTAGGCTATTTTCCCCGTCGGTGCCCCCTGGGCTTATAGCATCCTGCTTTTCCAACTAGGTTTGTAGCTTAGCAAGTAGTGATAATGATAATAATAATAATAATAATAATAATAATAACAGCGAGGGTGGAATGTGCACTCGTACAGTTCAAGAGATAGTCGGTGCATGTATTTCATACAGTTCAAGAGATAGTCGGTGCATGTATTTCATACAGTTCAAGAGATAGTCGGTGCATGTATTTCATACAGTTCAAGAGATAGTCGGTGCATGTATTTCATACAGTTCAAGAGATAGTCGGTGCATGTATTTCATACAGTTCAAGAGATAGTCGGTGCATGTATTTCATGGTGCCGCGTTCGTGGGAGGATATTTGCCAGCTTGTATAGGGTCGTATACACAAGTGTTGTTCGTTGTTATTAAAGGTCATATTACAGATCGATTGGGGGATAGCTGCTAATGTTAACGAAACCCTAGGCCTTTGATATACCTCCACAATCAAGTAATTTCTTTGTATTCGAGTTAAGTTATGTTTATTTAACATCATCCATCCTTCCTATAACTCTCTTCCTCCTCCTGCCTCTCACGATACGATGTTAAAGGAATTCGCCCCATTACAGCCTGCTGTGTGCCATGTTGTGACGTCACGCCTGGTTTTTTTTTTTTTTTCGGGAAGTGCAGCTTCAGAATCAATAATTGTTTCTTTCGCCTTGTGTTTGCTTATGGTCCAAGGCGGATGGTGATCTTTATTATTGGTAAATAAGCTTCTTAAGCTTTTTATAAACCAGTTCTTATTATTCTGCATCATCTTGGTAGAGAGATATACTCGAAAAATAGCGTAAAATTAAGAAGGAAATTATTGTAGTTGGCAATACTCCCTAAAGTTGCAGTTCCCTTCTCTATACCGGGAAAAGGTTGAGGGTGTATGCATTTAGGCTCTCTCTCTCTCTCTCTCTCTCTCTCTCTCTCTCTCTCTCTCTCTCTCTCTCTCTCTCTCTCTCTCTCATTAACTGTTAGTAGATTTTCATTTTCATTTTACCTTTTTTTTCTTTACTTCATGTCAGTTTTACTCGATTCTCGTTTTCAAGATATTCAATACTCCTGATGTTTCTCTCTCTCTCTCTCTCTCTCTCTCTCTCTCTCTCTCTCTCTCTCTCTCTCTCTCATGAACTGTCAGTGTTTTCATTTTCATTTTAACCATTGCTCTTTATTTCATGTCAGTTTAACTAGTTATATACCCCTGTCTCTCTCTCTCTCTCTCTCTCTCTCTCTCTCTCTCTCTCTCTCTCTCTCCTCTCTCTCTCTCTCTCTCTCTCTCATGAACTGTCAGTGTTTTTGTTTTCATTTTAACCATTTTTCTTTATTTCATGTCAATTTAACTAGTTATATACCCCTGACGCTCTCTCTCTCTCTCTCTCTCTCTCTCTCTCTCTCTCTCTCTCTCTCTCTCTCTCTCTCTTTTATATATATATATATATATATATATATATGCTTTATACATACACACGCACACACACAAACGCACACACACACACACACACATATATATATATATATATATATATATATATATATATATATATATATATACAAACATATATATATATATATATATATATATATATATATTGCATTCTTTGCAATTATATTTTCGTTTTCTTTCATTCTCCAAAAGGTTAGTATTTGGCTTTCATTTCAATTTTTCTTTAGCGTAGGTAAATACAGCTAACACAAATTAAGGTATTGCCGTGTTTGATATACGCTATATACATGCATTCACACATATACTGTAAGTTTGCTCGTGATATATGTATATATAATGTGTATATATCCGTGAGTATGTTTCCTATCGAATACACTCAAGATGTAATATCTCTGCGTGGGTTGTTGTCTGTCAGGGGTCGAGGTATAGCTTAGGGGGTACAGCTATAGCTTACGTTCCGTACAGCTTAGGGGGTACAGCTATAGCTTACGTTCCGTACAGCTTAGGGGGTACAGCTATAGCCTTGGCTATAGCTTACGTTCCGTACAGCTTAGGGGGTACAGCTATAGCTTACGTTCCGTACAGCTTAGGGGGTACAGCTATAGCTTACGTTCCGTACAGCTTAGGGGGTACAGCTATAGCTTACGTTCCGTACAGCTTAGGGGGTACAGCTATAGCTTACCTTCCGTACAGCTTAGCGGGTACAGCTATAGCTTACGTTCCGTACAGCTTAGCGGGTACAGCTATAGCTTACGTTCCGTACAGCTTAGCGGGGACAGCTATAGCTTACGTTCCGTACAGCTTAGCGGGTACAGCTATAGCTTACGTTCCGTACAGCTTAGCGGGGACAGCTATAGCTTACGTTCCGTACAGCTTAGGGGGTACAGCTATAGCTTACGTTCCGTACAGCTTAGGGGGGACAGCTATAGCTTACGTTCCGTACAGCTTAGGGGGGACAGCTATAGCTTACGTTCCGTACAGCTTAGGGGGGACAGCTATAGCTTACGTTCCGTACAGCTTAGGGGGGACAGCTATAGCTTACGTTCCGTACAGCTTAGGGGGTACAGCTATAGCTTACGTTCCGTACAGCTTAGGGGGGACAGCTATAGCTTACGTTCCGTACAGCTTAGGGGGTACAGCTATAGCTTACGTTCCGTACAGCTTAGGGGGGACAGCTATAGCTTACGTTCCGTACAGCTTAGGGGGTACAGCTATAGCTTTCGTTCCGTACAGCTTAGAGGGTACAGCTATAGCTTACCTTCCGTACAGCTTAGCGGGTACAGCTATAGCTTACGTTCCGTACAGCTTAGCGGGTACAGCTATAGCTTACGTTCCGTACAGCTTAGGGGGTACAGCTATAGCTTACGTTCCGTACAGCTTAGCGGGTACAGCCATAGCTTACGTTCCGTACAGCTTAGGGGGTACAGCTATAGCTTACGTTCCGTACAGCTTAGGGAGTACAGCCATAGCTTACGTTCCGTACAGCTTAGGGGGGACAGCTATAGCTTACGTTCCGTACAGCTTAGGGGGGACAGCCATAGCTTACGTTCCGTACAGCTTAGGGGGTACAGCTATAGCTTACGTTCCGTACAGCTTAGGGGGGACAGCCATAGCTTACGTTCCGTACAGCTTAGGGGGTACAGCTATAGCTTACGTTCCGTACAGCTTAGGGGGGACAGCCATAGCTTACGTTCCGTACAGCTTAGGGGGTACAGCTATAGCTTTCGTTCCGTACAGCTTAGAGGGTACAGCTATAGCTTACCTTCCGTACAGCTTAGCGGGTACAGCTATAGCTTACGTTCTGTACAGCTTAGCGGGTACAGCTATAGCTTACGTTCCGTACAGCTTAGGGGGTACAGCTATAGCTTACGTTCCGTACAGCTTAGCGGGTACAGCCATAGCTTACGTTCCGTACAGCTTAGGGGGTACAGCTATAGCTTACGTTCCGTACAGCTTAGGGGGTACAGCTATAGCTTACGTTCCGTACAGCTTAGGGGGTACAGCCATAGCTTACGTTCCGTACATGCCTTGATTAAGCTGTAGTCCCCATGTTTCTATCACGTCAACATCTTCACCTCTGGACCGTGTAGGTCCGCTGCATAATATGTGCTGCCAGAGGATGATTATTTTCGTCAACAGATGTATTACAGTTGTGGGATACCTTACGGCCTTGTGACTGACGATTAGCTCTGCCATTGAGATATTGAATTTGCGATAAGTGAGTGATGGCGCTCTTCCCATATTCGCTCGTCAGTTTGATGGATTGGATGGTATTTATGTAGAATAAAATACACCAAGTGGGTCCTATCAAAATCATACGATATAGAGAAACATTTTACCCGCCAATATGTTGAAAATATTTAACAAGCATACTGTGTCATTAGAGGTAAAAACTTTATAGAGTACTTTGTAGTTTAAAGCAATGAGTCAATGTTTTTTTGTATTAAGTATTAAAAATATTGTAAAATATATATTGTAAAAGTGTCATATCTGTGTATATAGATACTTGCTGTATATACTATGTAAATTTACTTAATAAAATTTTTTTTTATCTGTTTACATAGTTAAATTTGATAAGAGTCTTTTAGCACTTTAGGGTCGTTGTGGCCTGATTGGTAACGACTCTGCCTGGTGTTTGCCAGTCGGGGGTTTTGAGTCCCGCTCAGTCTTGTTAGTGCCATTAGTGTCTGCAACCTTACCATCCTTTCGAGCTAAGGATGTGGCCTTTGGGGGAGCCTATAGGTCATCAGCAGCAGCCGTTGCCTGGCCCTCCCTGGTCCTAGCTTAGGCGGAGAGGGGGCTTGGGCGCTGATCATATTAGATATGGTCCTGATTGATAGGGTAATGTCAGTGTCCCTTGCCTCTGCCATTCATGAGCGACCTTGAAACCTTCATTACTATTTCTATATAATTATGAAATTATCGCTAATTTGCAATCTCCTGCTTGTGTAATATTTTTAGCCACCTGATGGTTTTTGCAAAACAGGCGAGCAGAAAGAACGCTCTTTCTAAGCTTAATTCTAAGCATTCCTCAAACTTATTGTACTACTAACACCGTTCCTCTTACTCTATTATCTTCGTGATAGGATAATTCAAGTTCTTAAATTTAATATTTTCTTCTTAAGTATTAAGATATTTTGTGATAATGGGTGTGTTCATATAT
Organism: Palaemon carinicauda; assembly: GCF_036898095.1. Lineage (NCBI taxonomy): Eukaryota > Metazoa > Arthropoda > Malacostraca > Decapoda > Palaemonidae > Palaemon > Palaemon carinicauda. The sequence goes on along the minus strand of NC_090725.1, from coordinate 301,833,916 downwards.
ATATATATATATATATATATATATATATATATATATATATATGTGTGTGTGTGTGTGTGTGTGTGTGTGTGTATATATATATATATATATATATGTATGCATGTATGTGTATATATATATATATATATATATATATATATATGTGTGTATATATATATATATATATATATATATATACGTATATATATATGTATATATATATATATATACGTGTATATGTATTTATGTATATGTGTATAGAAATAATATCATGTTGTAATCCTCTTAAATGGAAACTGTACTAGTCTTCCAGTTTCCAGGAGTTGTTTTGAAATAAGGTTCCGGCCATATCTATTTTAGAAGTCTAGTGTATTCTACAGTCAGCTGTGTTAGGTGCCTTCAAAGTCAGACCCCGCATATGTTTTCAAATCCCTTTCCTCACTTCACACTTATTAGACCCAAGTTAGATACAACCATAGGAATATTCATGAATTTTACCCATTAATGAAAAGGATTTTTGTTTTTGCTCTCTTGGATTTTAAAGCATTTTTCCTTTGACCCTATAGTAGATTGTCGTAGAATATGTCTTATTCCTCGTTGATCATTTTGCATTTTCCATTAGCTCACTTCCCGAGACAAATCCTCAAAAGTTTAAAACCTGGTTAGGAGAAGGGAAAGGTGTGTGTGTGGGGGGGGGGGGGGTAGTTGTTAGTTGCAAGGGTTGGGAACGGACAGTGTTGGGCGTGTGAAGGAAGGGCAGTACACAACGGTATCTCTCCACTGCACTGTCTCAATTCCATCTTCCGCTCTAGATGTCTCAACTGAAATGATAACAACAAACGGTTTTGATACGTCTCACACCCGTTTTAAAAAAAGTTAATGATTTTCTTTTCCATAAACGCATAGATGTTTTTGTTTTTAGTTCCACTATTGCTTTATCCTAAGAGAAAACAACATTGCCACCTATTCTCTAAGCTGTGTTCTTCCTACTTCATTCGTTTTAGAGCGCCTTGCTTATACCCACCGTGCTTATACCAAGACACGGGCTCTTGCACGAAGGTAGCCCCGGATTCTTCTTGCTAGACATCCGAAAGACTGAAGATATTAAGGCTTCCACGGGGAAACTGAAGACTTTCTTGTTCTCTAAGTGCTTCGATAGTGCGGATTTGACAAAAAAACGAGCAATATGGTGTGTGAAATGCTGAATACTTAGGAACGAACATTGTAGAATAACAATTAAGATCCTGTAGAGAGTATGGTTTCCCTGTTGTTTAGAACCAAAAAAAAAAAAAAGCAAAATAAAGTAGAAGTAACTGTTTTCATATTTATTACCATTTCTCATTTTCATGGTTAAGAAATCCTGCTTTCCCTTTCCATTATCCTCGTCTCGCGAATCCCCCCTTTCCATTTCATCCCCATTTCCTCTCAAAAGGACAAAGAAGAGATTGCGCGTTTCCCCTCGTACCCTTTTTCCTGGAAAAATGGTCCTTTCTTTGCGTTTTTTGGTTAATCTCCTCGACCTACTTACTGAGATTGACACAATCCTCGCCAGTGCTCTCCTTTCCCAGTGCCCCCCCCCCCCCCTCTCTCTCTCTCTCTCTCTCTCTCTCTCTCTCTCTCCTCTCTCTCTCTCTTCTCCTCTCTCTCTCTCTCTTCATACTCTCCAGTCTAGCTGACTGGGGTCTCCCACCCCCCCCTACTGACTAGACCCTCCTTGTTCTGCCCCCAACTGCCGTTCACCATTCTCCTTTCCAGTCTTAAGGATCTAATACTGGAGTAGGTCGAATCTTAGTCGATTTGGATGTTGGATATTGTGAATTATTTTCGATTCTACATCTTAAAATAACTTTTATATATAACTATTATCGAACGTTTTGTCTTGGTCGTCATGAATTTTGAAATAATTATTTTTGGGATGTTGGATGAAGTGTATCATTATCATCTGCATCACATAGTTGCTTTATTTATTTATTTATTTATGTATTTTTTTTATTTTTATTTTTTTTGCATATAACCGAGTGGTTGACTAAGTACTTGATATTAGAAATTTTCTCCTTTATTTTTTAGCACTATGGATATTTTGTTATGAATAATAG
>NC_090725.1:301811727-301813841 GCF_036898095.1 Palaemon carinicauda | reverse complement strand
TATTCTCATCTTTGAATTTGTAACTTCCTAAAAAAAGTATTTTTACCATTCCTGGTTTAATTTGAATTTCTCCTAGCTCTAGTCTCTCTTTATGATTATTTTTGCTGAAATACATTATTTTCCCATTTGCATGTCAGGCCCATCCCAAACCCTGAGTTCCATCTAAATTTTCTTATTCCCCAGAATGACAACGAGGATTAAGTTAATAATCAATATAGCTCTCGTATATCAACCTTTCATTAAGCTTCATTTCAACCAAGCACTTCCGTCTTCAATAGCTGAGCCTGAGTTATTGCATGATACTGATTAACCATTACATTTAACATCCGGGATCAAAGATCTTTCTTTCCACGGCACTGTTAACATTGTGAAACTGTCTCTCAAGCAGTGTTACAAACTTCCAGTGTTATAAACTTATGGGTAGTAGGTTGGCCAGGGCACCAGCCACCCGTTGAGATACTACCACTAGAGAGTTAAGGCATCTTTTAACTGGCCAGACAGTACTACATTAGATCCCTCTCTGGTTACTGTTCATTTTCCCTTTCTTTACACATGCACCGAATATTCTGGCCTATTCTCCTCTGTCCTCATACACCTAACAACACTGAGATTACCAAACAATTCTTCTTCACCCAAGGGGTTATTGTACTGTAATTGTTCAGTGGCCACTTTCCTCTGGTAAGGGTAGAAAAGACTCTTTAGCTATTGGTAAGCAGCTCTTCTAGGAGAAGGACTCTCTAAAATCAAACCATTGTTCTCTAGTCTTGGGTAGTACCATAGCCTCTATACCATGGTCTTCCACTGTCTTGGGTTAGAGTTCTCTTTCTTGACGGTACACTCGGGCATACTATTCTATCTAATTTCTCTTCCTCTTATTTCGTTAAAGTTTATATAGTTTATATGGGAGATATTTATTCTAATGATGTTACTCCTCTTGAAATATTTTATTTTTCCCTTTTTCCTTTCCTCGCTGGGCTATTTTCCCTGTTGGGGCCCCTTGGCTTATAGCATCCTGCTTTTCCAACTAGGGTAGTAGCTTAGCAAGTAATAATAATAATAATAACCTCTCTGTCTTATTTAGCTGTTTATCTCTCATGTGCGCTTATTTATTTACTTACCTATTTGTCATTATCATCCTTGCAGGTTAATTAAATTTTGCTTGTTACGTGTAAACAAGTTAATTTCTAATCACAGAAAAAGAGCGTCTTCGTGACTTAGGAGAAACATTACATTACTATGGTAAAAAAAGTATAATCAAATGTTTTTCAAAAGCCAGTTTCCAGAACTTTTTCCAACACATTAATTAACAAGTGTTCCTTCTCCCTCTTTTATCTTGAACAGAATTTACTTAAACCTTAATCTAGAATTCTAACCATCTTACTCTTATTTAAATCCAGAATTCTTTCCTAATATATTTTCATCCAAATATCATATCTAATTTATTTTATCTAGGATTACCTCAACATTTTACATGGTTCATTCGCTGGAAATTATTAAATTTTGGAAAGTCAAGGTCAAAGGTCAAGGTCACATTCGAGCAAAAGGTAGATAAATAAGCTGCCACAGCGGAGGTCTGCGCTATACTGACTGCCTCTCGCTTTTACTGTTTTTTCCAGTGACTTTAACATTCGGTTGAATTATATTAATACCAATCTCATGTGTCCTAAATTACACGAAAACCAATTTTTTTTTTTTTTTTTTTTTTTTGTGTTTGAACTTCTAAAATTAAGAATAACTCTTTAGCTGTTACTGTGATGAGGCTCAAATACGATATATTGTTATTTCAAAAGGAATTCAACATACAGCAGTGGAAGACTGTCAACACTTTCAGCAACGAAGGTAAAATACTAGACTTGACCTTCATTTCAACATATATTAGAAAAAATATAAATCGATCATTAAAAAGGTTTAAAGAACTATTTGAGAGAGAGAGAGAGAGAGAGAGAGAGAGAGAGAGAGAGAGAGAGATGAATACTATATGAAATGTATATCATACAAACAATGTCAAAATGACATATCAATACTATCATAAAAAAATAAAACAAGGGAATCGAATACGGGTAAGGTACAAGAATAAAGAACAAAAATAGAAAAGACACACGCGAATGTAAAAG
>NC_090725.1:301784227-301791727 GCF_036898095.1 Palaemon carinicauda | reverse complement strand
GAGGACAAGTAAAAGTAGTTGGAAGGAAAGTACGAAGAGGAAGAGTATAGGTAGCTTAGAGGGGACGTACAAGTAGGAGGAGGAAAAGGAAGAAGAGGACGCAGAGGGATACTAAGGATGGAAGGGGGAAGTGGGAGAAGGGGACTAAGAGAAACGAGAGAGTGAAAGGAGCAAATACGTGACAAAGAGAAATTTCAGAGGAAACAGGAGAGAACCCAGAGAAAAGGGGGAAATATAGGGGCGGAGACAAACGGAAACTTAGAAAATGATTAGGATTAAATTGAATATAAAATTTAGGTCTTAAACTAGGCACTGGGGTGGAAGAACCAAGAGATACCATTAAACTTGGATAAACGAGAGCAATAATAGTAGATTCAGACTAAACTGAACCTTCAATAACATACTAAACCGTGGAAATGAATAAAGGCTTAAATTAATATAAACCTAGGGGATCTTGCATCCAGAATGACTAGTAGAGGTATGTACCGCTGGTCGAATTTCTAATAGCTCTTAGCTATTATGGACATTTAATTCCACATTAATAATGATCCAAGAGAGTAGACTGAGGTGGTATGGTCATGTCATGAGAAGAGATGAACAGTATATTGGGAGGAGAGTGATGGAAATGGAGGTGGAGGGAAGCAGGAGAGGGAGACCAAAGCGAAGGTGGATGGACTGTATCAAGGATGACCTTCGATCAAAGGGATTAGCCGGTGATGAAGTGTGGGACAGAGGTAGATGGAGAATGCTAGCCAGAAACATCGACCCCACATAAAAGTGGGAAAAGATGCAGACAAAGAAGATTAATAATGTAATTATACCGTCAAAAGCTTCGTAACTTTGTGAGCACCTTTCGTTGGTGGCTGCAGCCACCTTGATGTAGCCTAACCAAACCTAGTATATGACGGGGTTTATAACTGATAAGGGGCCTAACTCCTGGACATCCCAATTAACCTTAACTAAAGGGATAGTCATGAGATTTCATAGAAAATACAGAAGTATGTTCTAACCTTACCTAAATCAACTTAAGGTAGTATGACCACCTTCGGCCAATTTACCATTTCACATGACCTAGAGTTATGATTAATAGATAAATCTAAAAAATCCCTCCATCCAAGCCTTGTATATCCTGCATGCCTATCTGGCCAAGTTGCAGCATTATCATAAGTGCCCGCATTCGTAGCCACTATTATGTCGTGGCTCCAGATACGGACCTTGTTTTGATTAATATACTAAATCATTACGTACATGAAACAGGTTTCTTACGTACATAAAATCTCCTACATGATTTATGTAAGGACTATTTGTTTGGGCATAGATAGGATACATAGAAATGGACACTGCTTTCAAATGTGTGTCATCCACGTTATATTTATATAAATATATATATATATATATATATATAATAAATATATATATATATATATAAATATATATATATATATATATATATATACTGTATATATATATATATATATATATATATAAAGCACGTGAAATAAAGACTTAATAATGAATGAGGAAATTTTTAATATATACAGTTATATACACATAAATGCTTATATAGATATAGTTGCTATAGATATTTATGCATATATACACATATATAAATGACCACTATTGAAACTTCTAGGCTGAAAATAAACCCAAACATTTAACTAACGTTCAAACTACTCCGTCGAAATAAAATCAACCTGAATCTGGAAGCTAAACTCCACCCAAATAAGCACTGTAATATCTGGCAGGGTTTATCATTCATCTCAAGTCTTTGACTGAAATAAGCTAATTAAAAAGGCAGTACTTTATGTATCACTATCATTAATAAGAAGTTATCAGAAACCAAAATAAATTTTCGGAAAATTTTCGAAAAAAATTTCGAAAAAGATTTCGAAAAAATTTTCAGAAAAAATTTTCGAAAAATTTTTCGAAAAATTTTCGAATAAATTTTCGGAAATTGCTTACAGTTATTGTATTTTCATAAAAAAAGATATATTAATAACTTACCATTTGATATACAGATCTGCATTTTTTGGGCATGCTGGGCACAGGGTCAGGCTTTAAAAAACCGACCCAGCCGAATTCGTAATCGTTACCGTCCGTCCGCAAACTATCACAGAGGGCACTTGGGTGTAACTGCAAAAATAGAAGAAGAAAAACACCTTAGAAAAGTATAGAAATTGTATGTGCATTTATTAGTCTACGTGTTAAAAATTATAAAATACAATCAAATTCTAATCGAACGTACAACCCGTCGCAATATATATATTAACACATTAAAGTCTGCATTCTCTTAACAACCTCGGGATCAGAGCCCCAGGCGAAATCACTCAAAGATTATAGTATCTGTCCGGCTGGGCTTCGAACCCTTGGTAGTAGGTTGACCAAGGCACCAGCCACCCGTTGAGATACTACCGCTACAGTTATTGGGTCCTTTGATTGGGCAGACAAGTGTAAAAAAAAAATGCTAAATAACAATAATTTAAAGTAGGAAATCTGTATTTGTATACATAATATAATAGTCTGCTTAAAATGAAACAATGTATAGCACACACGGACAGATTTTTGTACAAGGTTCTATCTTTTCAAAAGCTTCTGTCTGTAAGATTTCACACACATTTATGACATCTATTCTTAGGTACTTTAATTAAATAAATGACTTCCTTATGATAGAATTTTAATGCGCTAAAATAAGGGTTTCAGACAGATGAACACCGTCTCATATAAATTAAGGACTGACCCTACCTTTGTGATTCCCAAGAAAAAAAAAAAATCATCATCACCTTTGAATTATGCCTGTTTTATGAAGCAATATTAAACATTTATGGTAATGAAAATATACAGGATACATATAATAATACATGAAAATTATTGAATGAAAATAGCAAATATAGATGTTGCCTCCTGTGATACTTTTTCGATGGGCCAGAAAAGTCGTTTTTTTTTTAGAATCATTACACCATGTTAAAGCATAATTGATTCGTGCATTTAGTTCCCCAAAAACTTTCACCTGGCTCGAATATGATAATTTAATATGATATATATATATTATATATATATATATATATATGTATATATATATATATATATATATATTATATATATATGTATATATATATATATATATATATACACGCACAAAAAAATGCAGCCGTTTCTAGTCCACTATAGGACAAAGGCTTAAATCACGGCTGGGGTTTGTCCAGTTTTTATCAATAAGCTGGCCAGTGCGAAATGGTGATGGTGAGAGATTTTTGTCTGATCGTCCAACCTTCCGAGGATACTTGACATTGAAATTCGAGAAGCGATTAATGTTTATTGTTAAGTTTTACTTAAGAAAAATTAATAAATAATAATATCAAGAGCTTCTTGTAGGTTCAAAATATTAAATGTTTTTAAAACCAATTCTTAAGCTGTCCGCTGCTAAGCTATGTAGGCCTAATAGGCCTACATAACAATTCCAAAGAGAATTACAACTTTTCAAAATGTTATATCTAGAATAAGCAGGTTAGTTTTACAGCACAAAAATGGCACATGGGATAAAGATAAAGTAAATCAGAATTTGTAAATGGAGAACAAAATTAAAGAGAGAGAGAGAGAGAGAGAGAGAGAGAGAGAGAGAGGGAGAGAGAGAGAGAGAGATGAAAGTTAAAGTGGTAAAATGAAATTAAAACGGGTAAAAAGAAACAGAGAGAGAGAGAGAGAGAGAGAGAGAGAGAGAGAGTAGTAAAATGAAATTAAAATAGGTAAAAAAGAAAGAGGGGGAATGGTTGACGAAGAGAGAGAGAGAGAGAGAGAGAAGAGAGAGAGAGAGAGAGATGAAAGTTGAAGTAAAATTAGAAAAGGTAGAAAGAGAGAGAGTGGGTTAAAGTTGACGAAGAGAGAGAGAGAGAGAGAGAGAGAGAGAGAGAGGGTTAAAGTTGACGAAGAGAGAGAGAGAGAGAGAGAGAGAGAGAGAGAGAATGAAAGTTAAAGTGGTAAAAATTAAATTAAAATAGATAAAAAGAAACAGAGAGGGGGGAAAGGTTGACGAATGGAGAGAGAGAAAGAGAGAATAAGAAACGGTGGAAAGAAACAGAGGGGGTAAAAATTGACGAATGGAGAGAGAGAGAGAGAGAGAGAGAGAGAGAGAGAGAGAGTTAAAATGAAATAAGAAAGGGTGGAAAGAAACAGAGGGGGTAAAAGTTGACGAATGGAGAGAGAGAGAGAGAGAGAGAGAGAGAGAGAGAGAGAGAGAATATAAAAGTGGGCGACAGTTGGAGAGGAGTACGGGATAGCTGTTAGAGTCATCAAGGTTCCACATCTAGGAATTGGCCCATGCGCCCTCCCCCCCCCCCCACACTTTCCATCCACCCCACCAGTCTTCCTATCTTTAATGAATCCACCACTACCCCACCCCCCCCCATGTTTACCCACTATGGAATCCACCAAACTTCATCTCACTTCATTTCCCGGTCATTATCCAAATCTTGCTTTTCCTTAAATGTATCCCTGGTTACTCTAACAACATGCATTTATTATCCTCTTCATTATTATTATTATTATCATTATTATTAATTACTACTACTACTACTACTACTACTACTACTACTACTACTACTACTACTATTATTATTATTATTACGACTACTAGCTATGCTACAACCCTAGTTGGAAAAGCAGGATGCTATAAGCCCAAGGGCTCCAACTGGGAAAAAATAGCACTCTCATTTATAGATGTATCTTTAGGTAACCCATGCAATGGTATACGCATAGTACTGGATTTGGCCTCTCTCTCTCTCTCTCTCTCTCTCTCTCTCTCTCTCTCTCTCTCTCCGTATCCTATTACAGTGGACCTATTTGCTCTGATTCGCAAAGGCTATAAAACCTGTCAGTTTATGTAAGGGTGAATCTCATGGCTGCGGGGAAGATTATAAAACGCTGACCAGGTTGAGAGGTGGTGTAGGAGAGAGGACGTAGGAGAGAGGATGTAGGAGAGAGGATGTAGGAGAGAGGAAGATTAAGGAGAGGGAAATATTTAGACTTCTTGCTATAGTCAATCTCTTTTAGCGATGCAGATTTGCACCGACTCCCAGCGGTGCCCTTTTAGCTCGGAAAAGTTTCCTGATCGCTGATTGGTTGGACGAGATAATTCTAACCAATCAACGATCAGGAAAATTTTCCGAGCTAAAAGGGCACCGCTGCGAGTCGGTGCAAATCTGCCTCGATAAAACAAATGGACAGTAGTGTACCAGAATATTGAAAATGATGAAAAGGTTACGTCATGGAAAAAAAAAAAAAAAAAGAGTAGACGCAGCGAGTCACCAAAGTGTAGATTTAGGAAAAAGAACTTGTTATTAGATAGGGATAATATAAAAATGATTATTGCAATACGTGTAAAAAACAATGACATACTGCTGAATAAGATTTTGTATGTGTAGGAAGCGACTGGTTGCTGAAGATTTTTTTTTCCACAGTTCACTTTTATATTCAGTAGAAATAGCATGAATTTGACGGTGGATGTTATCTTGGGATGAATTTCGAACATGTAAATGTTTGTTAAAAAAAAAAAAAAAAAAAAAAAAAAAAAAAAAAAAAAAAAAAAAAAAAAAAAGCTAAAATATATATTCAGTAAAATATAAAAGAATAAAAATAAATCCAAATTCAGTAAAATATAAACAAAGATTTTACATAATTTTAACTTCAGTAAAATACATAAAACACAAATACACCTCTGAAATATAAAATAATCACCATTAACCCAAATAAAGAACATACATATTAATGACAAAAATAATGTTCGATACTAATGCAATTAGGTATTTGCATTATGTTTTGTTTAACTTTATGATAAATAGACAAAAAATATATAATTTCTATTTATCTTTACAACACTAATTCAATTTAAAATTTATTATTGAAAAATTAAAGCAATCTCTTTGACAAAGATGGGGAACCATTTCATCATCACATATCGAAAACTGCTAAATTCTGAATCATTCCCTCAACTCCCATGTCAAAATATATATAAATATATATAAATATATATATATATATATATATATACATATATATATATATATATATACATATATATATATATATATATATATTATAGGATGAATGTGTTGTTTTCTTTTGGAGCCACTCTATGTTAAGGGAAATGACTTTGATGTTTATATATATACATATATATATATATATATATATGCTTATATATATCATATATATACATTTATATATATATATGTATATATATATATATATATATATATTCTAAAAAGTCATTCCCCTTAACATAGAGTGGCTCCAAATGAAAACAACACATTCATCCTATAAATGCCGAGTCGATGAAGAGCTCCTGTCCCATATAAACCTCTTCAACATTAATCGTCTAATACATCTTCACATTTACCTCACCAACAGTGCGTCGTACCCACCTAAACACATTCCCCTTTATCTTACATATCCTCATATGCTTCCATGAAATCAAGGCTGGTTCTTTTCTAGACGTTTATTTTCATCTAGCTAAACGTTTTTAAGTCTGCCCTTTTTCCTACCTCATAGCACTATTAATGATTTTTTTTTTCACTAATCTAGTATAGCCCATTCTTACCACACAATCGAACCACCTCAAACTATACTGTGATCCACTCTTTCACCTATAATATTTCTAACACTTGATACAGTGCTCTTTCGCCTATAATATTTCTAACACTTGATACTGTGATCCATTCTTTCACTTATTATATTTCTAACACTTGATACTGTGATCCACTCTTTAACCTATAATATTTCTAACACTTGATACTGTGATCCACTCTTTCGCCTATGATATTTCTAACACATTACATATCAGTTGTTAAAATATATGTTTTATTCAAAGTTTTTTTTTCTTTAAAGAAACCTTTCCTGAAATATACATATATCGATAATTCACTTCAATTCATGCATTCTTACCTTCAAATACCTTATCAATCTATTGCATAAATCCTGATATTTCTCTTTTTCTACTCTCTAATATTACCATCACCTGTAACATTAACACCTTGATACTTGATTGACTCGATCACTTGCATCATTCGACCATCCAAACTACCTTTCTCGTTTCAATTCACCCTTGTTACTTTACTCTAATTTGTATTCTCTCACAAACCCTATGAAAACTGCTTTACCAGTTTTTGCAGTTTGTTTTTAATCGATCGAAATCAGCATAGTTTTATCTGCAGACTTCAACCCCTATTTCTATATTATTTCCCAACCCCCTTTCTTATTAGTTACTGAACCTAGTTTCAAATATGTAAACAATAATATAGTATGATATTATATGTGGTTTAGTGTGAAGAAGTGTTGGGTAATTTAAATAACTTTTAGGCTTGTTATATAAGAATCTCTGTATAATAAAGAAGGACGACGACAACAACGACAACAACAAACAACAACAACAACAACAACAATAACAATAATAATAATAATAATAATAATAATATCGACCCCACATAGAAGTGGGAAAAGATGCAGACA
>NC_090725.1:301773719-301783727 GCF_036898095.1 Palaemon carinicauda | reverse complement strand
ATTTTAAAGAGAATTAGATTCCATTAAAACTATTCTTTTATTTTACTGAAAATATTTTTTTATTACATTGATTATGACTTTATAGGCTTCCACCAGCCTACAGAATATAATCCACTCTTGTTTTCAGATTTTTTAAACGAAATCAACAAAAATTATTTATCTGGGTATATTGCAGTCCAAGATGACTTATAATAAAAATACTTCTCTAATGTAATTCTTATTGAATAATAAATCTTATTCTATAATAACCGTTGATAATACAAATGCGTATGCACTGAATGTATGAATGCGAGTGAATTTACGTATGTATGTAGATTTACTCTAAATACAAGTAAGTGACTTGATATAAATGTGAAGTGAGGAAGGATAAGTCTGGTATAGATTGAGAGGAACATCAATTAGATGTAATTAACGAATGACACACGCACAGCTGGGAATTTTAGGTGTGTTTTAGTTAGAATCCGGTTGATGACGATCATTAGGCGACTGATGCTACAGTGGGGAAGGAAGGAAACGAGAGAGAGAGAGAGAGAGAGAGAGAGAGAGAGAGAGAATGGTAATATAAGAGGTTACAGTTTCTTCTAGATTCGGTGCCAAATTCTATATAATATATATATATATATATATATATGTATATATATGTATATATATATATATATATATATGTATATATATATATATATATATATGGATATATATATATATATATATATGTATATATATATATATGTATATATATATGTATATATATATATGTATATATGTATATATATATGTATATATATATATATATATATATATTTTGTGTGTTAGAGAGAGAGAGAGAGAGAGAGAGAGAGAGAGAGAGAGAAAGGAGTGTGTGTGTGTTATGGCCAAACCTCTAGAGATTGCTAATGAATATACGTACTTAATACAGACACTAAGTCCCCAGAACGTGAGACCGATATTGAAATAAGGATAAGCATGGGATAGAGCTTTTTTTTTTTTTAAATGAAATGAGTTATTAGAACGTAAAATGCCACTTTCTCTAAAAAGAAAAGTGTTTAATCAGATGTTCCTAGCAGTAATAACTTATGCATCATAAACTTGGAGCCTTACCAAAGCCTTAGAACATAAGCTAGTTATAGCTCAAAGAGCTATGGAAAGAATAATGATGGGAATAACAGTAATAGACATAAAAAGAGCAACATGGATACGAAAACAAACTAAAGTAGAGGATATTCTAACACGTAAAAAGAAATGGACTTGGGCAAGACATATAATAAGAATAACGGATAATAGCTGGACATTTAAGAATATCAGAATGGGTTCATTGAGATAGCAAACGAAGCAGGGGAAGGAAGAGAAAACGATGAATTGTCAAGATAAGAAATTTGTGGGTATAGACTGGTATAGAAAGTTCATAAAAAGACGCAGGTGGAAGGACATGTCTGACGCCTCTGTCCTGCGTTGAACTATCAATTTCTGATGATTCTATATATATATATATATATGTATATATATAAATATTAATATATATATATATATATATAGGGATGAAGTATCGCCATGATCAGCAAACCTAAACTAGTTAGGGTCATTCATACTAGGTTGGCTTGCTGTGAGCGATCAGATGAAAATCTATAACCGTCACCAATCCGCAGGGATGAAAACTGGCCAAACCTCAAGACGTGAATTGGCATGTCTGAGGCCTTTGTCCTGCATTGAACTCGAAACAGCTGCATTCGGTGTTGTGTGTATATGTGTGTGTATATATATATATATATATATATACATATATACATATATATATATATATACATTTCAGCAGCTGGCACAGATGGCATTGGATAGGAGTCTGTGGAGAGAATGGCGATATCAGATGCAGGACCCAACCCGGAGAATTCCGGACGGGATTTAGTGAGTGAGTGAGTGATATATATATATATACATATATATATGTGTGTATATGATTATATATATATATATATATATACATATATATATGTGTGTATATAATATATATAATATATATATATTATATATATATATATAGAGAGAGAGAGAGAGAGGAGAGAGAGAGAGAGAGAGAGAGAGAGTTTATATAAGTAAGAATTATTATAATTATATATATGTAAATTTTATATATATATATATATATATATATAATTTCCTTTTTTCATATTATTTGTTACCAAACTTTTTATTTTGATTCTTCAGGTTATTCAAATGTAATAAACAAAACTTTTATTGTATGAATATATAAGGGTGTTCTTTTTAAGGTTAATTTTTTATTATTATTACATCCTAATTGCAGTCATCACATTGAGTTAAATACACCTTTTTTATTAGGTTGTTCCTATTTTTATTCATTTTTAAGTTTTTTGTACTTGTAACATAATGCTATAGATTTTTTTTTTTTATTAAATTAACATTCTAAATGATATATAAAATTTGGATGCATTAAAAACTAAAAGGAATTTTATTTCAAACGATTTTGAAAATGCCTGGCAGAAATAAAAAAATATAGACGTCTTAGTAAATAAAAGAAAATATGCATATGAGATTATTTTATTCACGGGTTGTTAGTAAATAAAATAAAATATGCATAAAAGACTATTTCATTCTTGGATTGCAGTGCAATAAATCGGGAGCAGACAGTAGCCAGGGACTTCAAAGAACAAATAGAAATAGAAGAAAAGTTAGGCGAGGTAAACGTGTATATGGTGTGGTTTTTTTTTTTTTTTTTTTTTTTTTTTTAATAAAACAGTTTAGTCAACCTCCAAATACGTGCTTAATGCTGAAGACAATGATAGGGTATTTATTTATATACCCCGTCAAGCCATCTGTTGGGTTTTCTTGGAACTATATCTTATGAGTGTTTTTGTATTTAAATGTTTAATTATCTCTTTCTTTAGCCTCATTTTCTTCAAAACGCGGTATAATATAAAACCGTACCGATCGTTTTAATTTACTTGTCTGTGTCAGAAACTGACGCTTAAGCTCAAGCATTGCCTTTTATGTTTTACCGCGTGACTAATAACGACTTGCTACAATAACGTCAAAGCTGTATGTATTACCAACGTAACGGGAAGAAGGTAAGAGATGCGCGCTCTCCTTGTGTTGAAGATCGAGTTTTAAGGGATTTGTTATTAAGGCTGTTTTGTAACAGGCAAAAGACACTGAAAAGGACCCTAAAGCGCCGCTCAGACATCTTTGCACCATCTGGAGTTCTTCAGACGTCTTCTAATCTTTTCATGTTTTTTTTTTTTTTAACTTTTGCTTTATTTTAAGCGTCCGTGTTTCTAACCTTCGGTTCCTTTTATTTATAGTCCTTTAGCTTTGTTATGAACTTGTATTATTCACTGCTCGCATGTCTATGTTTAAAAAAAAAATTTTAAAATTAAGTTAGTGATCTGTGGCGTGTTCATCCCGTAGAGTTCATCACTTGGCGCCGGCTATGTTTGTGTGTTCGTTGGGGTGCGAATTGAAGTGCTATTTTAAGATGGAGGAGATTACCCGGCGGGATTTGTGTAGTCTCGGCACAAAGTAACAATGCTTAACACTGTTTAGGAGGCTCTTGCCGCCCTTTGCTTTTATGAGAATCCACTATAAATACTTCCCCCCTATGCAAATCAAGTATTGTTAATCTTAGCAGTAAGCACTGCTTGAGAGATTCCATTGAACAGGTTGTTTGGATTTTTGTTGATATTTAAACGTGTACTTTTTTTTAAAGATATAATTTCAATCAATATTAGTTTCGTAAAGTCATGCACTTTTAGTTCTCTTCGTAAATATATCTCCGAATAGATTATTTTTTTACGCAAACCTTTTTATTCTACCACAGCCCAATATTTTTTATGTAACAAACATAAATTTATTCGTCAAAACCTGTTTATTCTACCACAGCCCAATATTTTTTTATGTATCAAACATAAATTTATTCGTCAAAACCTTTTTATTCTACCACAGCCCAATATTTTTTTATGTATCAAACATAAATTTATTCGTCAAAATCTGTTTGCAATATTTTCGCATCTTTTATTGGATAGATGTTTTGTTAATTTTGAATTTGAAATGGATAACTGGAGCGCCCATCTCTCTCTCTCTCTCTCTCTCTCTCTCTCTCTCTCTCTCTCACATTCTTCCTATTCTTTGGCAATTCGTCGTGTCAAGATGCGTATCTATGACACCCAGAGGAGGACTTCTTAGAATGCTGTCGCACTCTTCAAAGCAGTCCCTGCTTCAGCAAGGACAGGCCAGATGGGGGAAATAATCTCTCTCTCTCTCTCTATCTCTCTCTCTCTCTCTCTCACTCTCTCTCTCTTTCTCTCTCTCTCTCTCTCTCTCTCTCTCTCTCTCTCTTCCCCGTTTATCATGGAATCCCGTATCTCCGTCTCTACTTAACACTTCTTCCCTTCAGTTTTTGTCTTAACTAACCTCACTGTTCCAATAGTTTTGAATGGCATAGGCTTTAATAATTCTCTCTCTCTCTCTCTCTCTCTCTCTCTCTCTCTCTCTCGTAGTGTTTACATGGTAGCAGGTGTACGACATGTGGGTATGGCTATGAAGAACGGGAAAATACGGAAGCCCCTGTCTCCTTTGCCGTCCGTTCCCGTCAATTCGGTGGCGTTAGACATTCGAACGCCGTCGTGCATGCCAAAAATCTCTCTCTCTCTCTCTCTCTCTCTCTCTCTCTCTCAACACCAGTGCTTTAAGTAAGTACAGCAAATAATCCCACACGAGTGATGTAATCGATCCACAGGTGAAACGACTAAGTTTCTAAGCACAAAGTATTAAGAGAATGACAGAATTGCTTGTAACGTCTTATTCCTGAAATCTCTCTCTCTCTCTCTCTCTCTCTCTCGCTCGCTCGCTCTGTCCTCCCAACCTTGTCTCCATCCCTACCTTACCCGTACCCCCTCCCTAGCTGTTCTCTTCCTCCGTGAGATCAAAGAGTGGAAATAAACTACGGAGCTTCCCCAGGAGAGAGAGAGAGAGAGAGAGAGAGAGAGAGAGAGAGAGAGAGATAATGGAAGGATGAATGGCAGGGAATGTATAAGGCAATCTTCTTCAGATCCTTTTTTTTTTTTTTTACTTGTATAAGTCGGCTTCTTTTGATGGTCGTGACCTGCTTACTCCCATCCTCTCTCTCTCTCTCTCTCTCTCTCTCTCTCTCTCTCTCTCTATGATTGGATTTGGTAACTAAAGTATGATGGAAAGTGATTGGAAACGTCAAAGCTGATGTTAAATGTTTACGACATATAAGAATATGATAATAGGGTCTTATTTAGTGGGATTCGTGTAGTGAACAACACACGGGTGTCTGTGAAATTTCAAGGTTATGTGAATTCAATTGAGTTGGTCCTTATGAATGCTTTAAATAAATACGGTATGTTAGGTAACCCAAGACTAGTGTCTCCTTATGAAAAGTTGAAATATGTTTTTTTATGAAAATTCTATATTTAAATTTTCTTTTCAATAAAAGAAGTAATGTGTATTTCATGAACATTTACGGGCTATTTTTTTCTTTTTTATTATCAGAATTGACCAAATGAACCACGAGATTGACAAAATGAACCACTTCCTAAAATAAAAATAAAAAAGTTGATATATTTCAAATTGTCTTCTTGCATATGGAGACATGAATTATGGTGATTTGTTTAAAATGTCCTAAAAAGGTTAAACTTTCAAATTAATATTACAGAACTACCAATATCGAAGATCAGTCAAAAGCCTATGGGTTTGGAAGGAAAATCTTTGCTTTTAATCACTGCTCAGGAATTGTTGAAATAAGATTGATACCGATATGACATAAAGGAAGATCAAGAATATTAGGGACAAAAACAATATTAACATTAATAACAGTATTTTGAAACATTCCACAATAAGCTAATGCATTCTCTCGGCTACAGGAATTCACTAGATATTTTGAGGATAATATGAAACATGAGAAATTATGGAAAACAATAAATATATCACAAGCTTCCAAGGACTCTAAAGGATTGACAAATGAATCCTTGGGATATCTAGTAGGTTCATAGATTGAATTTCACTCAAGGTTATGTGGAAGGTCCCCATCTTTCTGTTTGTCCTATCAAAATATTCCTCATGTTTTTAAAAAGGAAATGTTAAGTTGGTTGTGGGACGTTTCTTTTGGGAAAATGGCAGATGGCGAGAGAGAAGTTTTGGTAAGGTAATTTAGTCTTCGGCTAAAAGAAGACACTTCAAAATCAAACTATTGTTCTCTATTCTTTGGTAGTGCCATAGCCTCTGTACCATGGCCTTCCTCTGTCTTGGGTTCTATTGCTTGAGGGTACACGTGGGCACACTATTCTATCTAATTTCTCTTCCTCTTGTTTTGTTGAAGTTTTCATAGTTTATATAGTAAATATTTATTTTAATGTTGTTACTGTTCTTAAAATATTTAATTTTATCTTGTTTCCTTTCCTCACTGGGCTATTTTCCCTGTTGGGGCCCCTGGGCTTATAGCATCCTGCTTTTCCATCTAGGGTTGTAGCTTAGCAAGTAGTAATAATAATAATAGTAATAATAATAGTAATAATAATAATAATAAGTGATTAGGGAGATTCTCCGAAAATTAATGAAGTAGCATGGCCTAACAAGACATCAATAAACATCATCTTGTTTTGCTTTTGATAAATTAGATTGAATGAACTACACGTTGATACAATGTGCTTGATCAACTAAACATTGGTAAAGCTGTTTATACTTTATTTGATATAAGGGTTACTGTGAACTAAAAGTTAGCAAATGAAATATAACAAATAACTTTTTGATGGAAAGACAGACTTGAGCGTTTTGTCATAATGAATGAAAAATTGGATTTTTCGTTCTGTGCAAAAAAATTACATAACATTTTGATTCATTACATCAATATGATCGTCATCTAAAACTTAACATTTCCTCTAAAAGAAACCCCATTTATTTTCCTTACTAAATTTTTTTATATTTTTTCTTATTTCTAATATAACGTATTTGCTGATATGATAACGCTAATTCTTACTAAGTATTATGATATTTTGTTTAGTAATTGAGGGAAAAATTAATGAAATTTTGTTCGTCATTAATGATGTTTGTTTGAATCAAGTGTAACTTTTATAACTGTAATACTTATTGTCATATACACATTTTATGTGTTGCCCCCAGCCTTTCTCTCTCTCTCTCTCTCTCTCTCTCTCTCTCTCTCTCTCTTCTCTCTCTCTCTGTACATGCTATATTGCAATGGTGAATATAATTTTATTATTATTATTATTATTATTATTATTATTATTATTATTATTATTATTACTTGCTAAGCTACAAATCTAGTTAGAAAAGCATGATGCTACAAGCCTGAGGGCCCCAACAGGGAAAATAGCCCAGTGAGGAAAGGAAATAAGGAAACTACAATAGATGTAACTAATGATTAAAATAGAAAACCTCAAGAACAGCAACTACACCAAAACAAATCTTTCATATATGAACTATAAAATTTTAAAAAAAACAAGAGGAAGAGAAATAAGATAGAATAGTGAGCCCGAGTGTACCCTTAAGCAAGAGAACTCTACCCGAAGACAGTGAAAAATCATGGTGGAGAGGCTATGGCACTACACAAGGCTAGAGAACAATGGTTTGATTTTGGAGTGTCCTTCTCCTAGAAGAGCTGCTTACCATAGCTAAAGAGTCTCTTTTACCCTTACCAAGAGGAGAGTAGAAACCGAACAATTACCTTGAAGTAGTTAACCCCCTGAGCGAAGAAGAATTGTTTGGTAATCTCAGTGTTGTCAGGTGTATGAGGACAGGAGAATATGTAAAGAATACGCCAGACTATTCGGTGTATGTGTAGGCAGAAGGAAAATAAGTCGTAACCAGGGAGAATGATCCAATATAGGACTGCCTGGCTAGTCAAAGGAACCAGTAAAACACTAGTGGTAGTATCTCAACGGGTAGCTGGTGGCCTGACCTACTACCTATAAATCTACAATAGGCCTAATTGCAGAAATATTGATTAATTATGTCTTTATCAGTTTATCTATATATAGATCCAATGTCCTGAATTTGTTATTTAATAGATGTTTCTGATACTGGAAAAACATTTGAAATTATTGTTAAGATTTAAATAAATCCCTCATTTTTTTATAGAAAGCTAACGTACACACACACACACACACACACACATATATATATATATATATATATATAAATATGTATATATATATATATAATATATATATATATATATACACTCATATAACTAAATGCGTTGAAGGAAAAATACTGATTTATTGTGTATTTAGAATTTTATATCTCTCTTTAATGAAAATCCTTTGATCAAGAAATTATTAAAGTTATCGATGCGAGTGAACTAAAATGATAACTGTAATTAGATATACTGGTTTAATTTTCACATATTTCGTATATTTTCCTTTTTAGTGTGCTTAATAGACATTCACACTTGTGAGGATTATAATAGTAACCGGGTTTTCCAAACACGTTTTGATTTATAGAATACGATTTTTCAAAGAATGGCGTCAAAAGCATTTGATGTAAGACTAAGGAGCGAGTTTTATTTTGAATTCAACGCCTTTTTCGTTTCGCAATATTATTGTTTGTTCTGAAACGTATTATACTGAAATTCCTCATTATGTTTTCAATATATATATATATATTATATATATATATATATATATGTATGTGTGTATATTATATATATATATATATATATATATATGTATATCTTTTTACATAACCACCATCGCGTTCTGTTCATGTAAAATCTTCTAAAACTCTACGGGTATTTACACTCAAAGTTGACTTACGCGAGCCACATTTCATAATTTGATTTCCTCGAGTTACATGATGACATAGTAAACAGAAGACCCATTTTATATATGCACGAGTAAAACATACATATTTATATATATACACGCACACACATGTTTTTATATACTTATATGTATGTGTTTAATAACTAGTTCATTCTAATAGCCAGGCCTTCTCCATCATGAGGCTCAATAGTAAACAGTATTCTAGAAGTTTTATTCCAGCTGTGACATGGTTGTGGAATGACCTTCCTAATCGGGTAGTTGAATCAGTGGAACTTCAAAAGCTCAAAGTTGCAGCAAATGTTTTTGTGTGGAACATGCTGACATGAGTCTTTTTATAGTTTATATATAAAAATGTTTTGACGTTGTTACTGTTTTTAGAATGATTTATTGTTAATTTTTTCTCATCATATATTCATTTCCTTTCCTCATTGGGCTATTTTTTCATATTGGAGCCCTTGGGCTTATAGCTTCTTCCTTTTCCAACTAGGGTTGTTGCTTGGCTAGTAATAATAATAATAATATATTATCTTGTAATACTGCTGGTTTTAAGTTCATGGCTAGTGTTTCCAATCATAATCATCTACTGTAATATGGATTATATTAATATTTCATTTTTTCTTTCAGAATACTTTAGCGCAGCAAGCTAAACGGGCGCTGTCACGCATGGAATGCAAAAGATATAGAGAAAAGAAGAAAGACGAGAAGCAAAAAATTAAAGTTAAGCTCAAGAAGAAAAGGAAGACTAAAATCACTACAGGAGAAGGAGTGGGAAGTGGAGGAGGCGCTGGAGAAGGGGACTCCGCCAAGAGAGGTGATGCAGAAGAGGACGATGACGATGATGAAGAGGAGGAAGAGGAAGGAAGTCATGAAATATCTGTATTGTCCGAAGGTCCTGAGGTAAAAGAAAAATTTTTTTTTT
This sequence comes from Palaemon carinicauda, assembly GCF_036898095.1. Taxonomy (NCBI): domain Eukaryota; kingdom Metazoa; phylum Arthropoda; class Malacostraca; order Decapoda; family Palaemonidae; genus Palaemon; species Palaemon carinicauda. Next base: position 301,773,998 of record NC_090725.1, on the reverse strand, counting down.
TTTTTTTTTTTTTTTTTTTTTTTTTTTTTTTTGTATTCAAGACCAGTTGGGGTGGGGCGGGGGAGTTCGTTTGTCTGTTGTTGTAACTTCACTCTTATTATTTAAACATGAAGTTTTAAAGGGATATACATTATTCATATTTTTAATTCTAGCTCACCATGACTAATAGTAACAGTAATATCAACAACAATATCAACCTGATTCCCAGAGAGTGGTTTGTATAATGAGACACTGATCTCTTCATATTGCTGTTAAAAATGCTCAGAGCGTTAGTTGATA
>NC_090725.1:301766219-301768719 GCF_036898095.1 Palaemon carinicauda | reverse complement strand
TGTTCTTGCGTTACCGGCTTAGTATTATTAAATTTCCTCTTCCCATTGACGACTCAGTTTGCGTAAAAGTCCTGTTAATTTTTATACTAAGACTCCCCTCAGGTTGTCATCTTTGGCTTATTTTCAAGTTTCACAAAATGTTTTATGTTTTAGAGAGAGAGAGAGAGAGAGAGAGAGAGAGAGAGAGAGAGAGAGAGAGAGAGAGAATTGTGTTTGTTCTCGGGAAATATGTGAAAGGAATAACAAGCTGACGAATGAATATTACAAAAGAGATGATATATCAGCTTTCAAACCTTTTAAGTCATTCGATAATCTAAAGAGATGATTTTCCGAAACTAATTCTCTGCTTGATTGAGTCCTGTTTCATTAATTTTACCCTTTTAATTGTGTTTTATTTCTAACCTTCAGATAATTAGTGGAGTGAATGTTCATGGAATATATTTCACATGTCGGAATCTTCATTTTCTTCAAATTTGCTTTTCAAACTAAAGATTATTTTCTTGATGGCTATACCGAGGATCAATTGAATTCAGATTTTAAAGTAACTTATTTTACTTTGCACTTGTACAATAGTCAGGTTTATTCATTATATATTTGTAGGTGTTTTTGTGCCTTTAGGATGATAACCAATTATATATATATATATATATATATATATATATATATATATATATATATATATATATATATATATATGTATATATATATATATATATATATATATATATATATATGTATATATATGTGTATATATATATATATATATATATGTATGTATATATATATATATATATATATATATATATATATATATATATGTATATATATATATATATATATATATATATATATGTATATATATGTGTATATATATATATATATATATGTATGTATATATATATATATATATATATATGTGTGTATATATATACATATATATATATATATATATATATATATATATATATATATATATATATATATATATATATATATACACTATATACGTATATTGTTATAGTTTAATACTTTAGATGTTTTTATTTGTTATCTTCACCTTATTTCTTTATAATCAGTCATAATTGATTCATAAATGTGTGCCTTAATTTTATTTAACTGCATAGTGGTATGATGATTATAACTCGACAGATTACTCTCAAAACTCTTTTGTTGTATCTCCTGGAGATGTGTTGTTGCTAAGTAATAATTTCTCATAGATAAGTTGGGTCGGTTAGAATTTGAAAATATTCCTTTGTAATTGCAATAGTTGAAACAGTTTCTTCTTGCATGTTCCACTTTTTATTTTGGAGAGAGAGAGAGAGAGAGAGAGAGAGAGAGAGAGAGAGAGAGAGAGAGAGAGAGAGAGAGAGAGAGTGCTTGTTAACAGAATGCAAATTTACATAGTCCTTGTCCGTGATAGGCTGAATGAAGTCGCAAGTAGGCCTACGTTCAGAACCATTATCCCACGTTCATATATCTTGCCACAGTGGAATTTTAATTTTCTTTTGATGTTTAGGTATCATTTTGTATTATCTGATTTGTGAATTCTCTTTGAGGAAGCGAGTTTATAATCTGTAGAGTATTTCACTTGGAGAAGTTGAAGCCAAAGACATTTGGGATTATGAAAAGTTAAAACTGAATGTAGCCGTCCTATTTTTTTAATTTGGTAAATAAAAACAAAAATAAGAATTAAGTTTGTCAGTCATCTTCAAAAACTTCCCTTGAAGTATGGTTAGTAGTGGAATATTTTATTTGAAATAGTCGCTCTCTTAAATTATAGTAAAAACGCTGTAATCTCTAGAGTAACCTTCCAGTCTGCATACATTATTTTGAAAGAACAGCAAGACATTTCTAGTTTCTGTTCATGCGATTAACGTTTATATATATATATATATATATATATATATATATATATATATATATATATATATATATATATATATATATATATATATATATACCGGAATATACAGTATATATATATATATACAGTATATATATATATACAGTATATATATATATATACAGTATATATATATACAGTATATATATATACAGTATATATATATATATATATATATATATATATATATATATATATATATATATATATATATACCGGAATATACAGTATATATATATATATATATATATATATATATATATATATATATATATATATACCTGAATATACAGTATATATATATATACAGTATATATATATATATTATATACCGGAATATACAGTATATATATATATATATATATATATATATATATATATATATATATATAACTGGGCTAATTGTACTTTATTTTTAATGTTCCAGACTTTAATTTTAAAAATCTAATACTTGTTCTGTAGCATAATCCTTTAACAAAATCTAATACAATATCCTTCATAACATTTCACATATTTCTTGTTACTAACTAAACAAACCGACCAAGTAGTCTTTACAAAAAGGTATATTTGATCATTTTAAGATTCTCCATCTCCCTT
>NC_090725.1:301632975-301760475 GCF_036898095.1 Palaemon carinicauda | reverse complement strand
CGCTGCACGAATGGTGATGCGAGTGATTCCTCATCTTTAGACAATCTTTCCTGTGAAGTTCAGCCACCAACTACCCCTCAAACTTCCCTGGAGTCATTACAGGACCGACTTCCACGCTTAAGACAAGCTCGAGGCTATCATGGCCATGCTTCAGATGGCTCGCCTGGTCCTGAAGATAGTGGACACAGGATTAGCCGGAGAGGGCCCCGTAGAGCTACATGGTGTAGTGTAGGTGTTTTTCCTCATAACCAAACAAATCAAACAGACCCTCCAGAGCCAGCTGAAGCCATTCAGCAGTTGGAAGATATAGCACAGGTGGCACTGGGTACTCATCTAGTCACTTTCCAGGCTGCTGGAGGCCCAAGAAGCATATCAAGTAGCAGTACTGCGATAGATTGCCCAACCACAAGCAGAAGAACACAGCATACAGCACAGCCTCCTCACATATCAACAAATACCAAGAAAAATCTCCAAGATCAACCGCAAAGAATCTCTTCTCATGCAGGTACGTACGGTATCTTAATCATTCTTTTGTCTAATTCCCACATTTCTTTACTTTTCAATGTGTAGTTTTTCAATATTGTATATATTAATATTTCAACTTATGTACTGCATGAAAATTCCATCTTAACATATCCTTGTCTTTCTGAGATTTAACCAATTAGCTTAGCTTTTCGATCCTGTGCAATTTAAATATTTGATGGCCATTGATGCTAATGGCTATGTAGTAGACCCAATGGTATTATTCTTTTTTTTTTTTTTTTCTTATATAGACTGCTAATTTCTTACCTCATAAGTTGTCTGTTATTTTTTAGCAAGTTAACAAGAAAAGGTTCCTTTTGAAACAGAACTATGTTATCAGCAAATCTTAAAGTTTTTAATGTATTCAACATTAATATTAATACCTACATTTTTCCAATCTAATTTTTTTAAACTTTTTCTAGCCATGTTGTGAATAATTTGAGATGGGATCTCCCTCTCCAACTCCTTCCTCAATCAAAAATTTTCACCATCTTTAAGTAGTTTTAAGGTTGCTGTACTTCGCATATAGACGTTTTCAATTGTTCTAACAAAATTCATCTATTCCTTGTCTTTGAAGGACTTGCATTACTGCTGAAGTTTTAACAGAATCAAAAGCTTTCTTATAGTCCATAGATGCCATACACAGTGGTTTGTCATATTCTGTTGATTTTCCCAGTAGTTGGTTGATTACATAGATATGGTCAGTTGTTGAATTATCTTTCCCACCATTATTCCTACAAGAAGGTGTCAGTTGCCTAATTCTTATTTCATCTCTTTACCCACATTTACAAGTTTTTCTTTATTAGTTTTGGTCTCCCCTGATAATTTTCTTTTATCTTGTTTAAGTAACTTTTCCACCTATCTCCAATATGACAAATTCATAGATAATTTGTATTTTTCCTAACTATACAAACCTTAGCTATTTAAAAGGGGTATTACTTTTGGCATAGCTGAAACGATGAGCCATTAAAATTTAACGAGGGTTTACGACCCACACCGCTAGTTAGCGGGGGTAGGGGAGGGTAGCTTGCTAACCCCCCCCCCCACACACACACACACACAAACACACCTGTGCTTGAACTCACTTTGCTTGGAGGTAGGACTTCAATGGGGATAGGGCTGGCGGGCAGGTTTGGTTAAATAGCTAAGGTTTGTATAGTTAGGAAAAATACACATTATCTACGAATTTGTAATTTGTTTCATAACTGGAATACAAACCACGCTATTTAATAGGGGTGACTCACCCATTAGGAAGGGTGGACGTCCCAGCCAGTACTGGCTTTTGGGTTGCCCCGGGGGCTCGTTATTTGAGTGTGCAAGCACCCAAAAAATAAGTAGTCCCTGCACCTCGCTACACAAGGATTGCGGCCTACGCAAGCTGTGTGTGAAGGTATGAAGAAGTGTGATTCGTCCTAGGAAGTTGTTCTGAAGTTCTTTTGATGGAAACTTGTAGACTAGAACTTTCCCAATACCACCTCGTCATGGTATGCAGTGGTTTAAGGTCAGCTATGCAGAGAACCCAGGATGCTGCTTTCCCTAAGAGAGGGGATGATGAAGAAAAGAATAAGGGCCAGTCTAACCTTTTCATTCATGCAGACTAAAACCGGGTAACAATGCCCTCAACCTTCTGCTTCTTGTCCAATAAGGAGCTTGGGGTTTTAAACCAGCTGTTGTGCAGCCAACACAGGGCCTATAGAAAACGTATCGAGCCTCCTGTGGGTCACGTCTTGCAGGTAGTGGGCTGTGAACGTTGTCTGACGCTTCCACACCCCCCCCCCCTCCCTTTGAAGGACCTGCTTCACAGAGAAATTTCTTTTGAAGGCCAGGGACGTAGATATGCCTCTGACATCATGTGCTCTAGGGCGACGTGACGGAGGAGGATCTGAATTCAAGGCCAGATGAATGACCCTACGAATTCATGCAGAGATGGTGTTCTTGGTGACCTCCCTGTGCTGACGAATAATGCTGGCACATGAGGACGGACTGCAGCTGTTCTTTTGAGGTATAGCCTCAAACTCCTTACTGGGCATAGTAAGAGATGGTCTGGGTCATCAGTTATAGAGCGGAGACTAGATATCCGGAAGGAATCGAACCGAGGATCCGGTACTTCAGGATTCTGAGTCTTAGCAATAAACTAGGGGACGAAGCTGAACATTACCTCCCCCCATCCCCTTGAATGGGCGATGTCATATGAGAGACCATGAAGTTCGCTAACACGCTTGGCCGAGGCCAAAGCTAGCAGGAACACCGTCTTCCAGGTTAGGTGGCGATCTGATGCCTGGCGTAATGGTTCATAGGGAGGTCTCTTAAGGGACCTGAGAACTCAAACCACGTTCCATGGAGGAGGTCTCACTTCCGACTGAGGGCAGGTAAGTTCATAACTACGTATGAGTAGAGAAAGTTCTAGCGATGAAGAAATGTCCATTCCTTTCAGCCTGAAAGCTTGACTTAAGGCTGAGCGATAGCCTTATACTGCCGAGACTGAAAGGCGCATTTCTTCCCGCAAATACACAAAAAACTCCGCTATTGTTGGAACAGTGGCATCGAGTGTAGAGATACCCCTTCCACAACACCAACCACAGAAGACTTTTACACTTTGACTGGTAGACTGGTGCGGATGACTATCGCAGATATCCAGACATCCTGACTCCAGGCGTGAAGTCGTAGCAAAGCTACGGCTTTGTGGAAGATGTTGGCACGTGGTTGCTTGAGCAGATTGTGCCGTGGAGGGAGTTCTCTCGGTAGCTCCGTGAGGAGTTGCAGAAGGTCCGGGAACCATTCCGCGTGATGCCATAGCGGAGCTATGAGGGTCATTGAAAGATTGACTGATGTTCTGGTCTTGTTGAGCACCCTCCTCAACAGACAGAACGGGGGAAAGGCGTAAACGTCGATGTTGTCCCACCGTTGTTGGAAAGCATCTTGCCAGAGAGCCTTGGGGTCTGGGACTAGGGAGCAGTACAGCGGGAGCCTGAAGTTCAGGGCTGTTGCGAACACATCCACAGTTGTAGAACCCCACAAAGTCCTGTCAGGACTTTGTTGGCTACAAGATGATCCAAAGACCACTCGGTACTCACTATCAGAAACGCTCTGCTCAGATTGTCGGCGAGCACATTCCTTTTGCCTGGAATGAAGCGTGCCGATAGCGGTATCGAGTGGATTTCAGCCCATCTCAGTATCTCTACTGCTAGATGGGATAGCTGCTGCAAAAAAGTACCTCCTTCTTTGTTGATGTAAGCCACTACTGTGGTGTTGTCGCTCATCACCACCACAGAGTGACCCGCCAGGTATTGTTGGAATTGTTGAAGGGCCAGGAAGACGGCCTTCATCTCTAGGAGATTTATATGGAGATACTTTTCTGACTCTGATCACAGGTCTGAGGTTGTGTGGTGCAGTACGTGGGGTCCCCACTCTTTCTTTAAAGCGTCCGTAAACAGCATCAAATCCGGGGGGAGGACGAGAAGGTCCACTCCTTTTCGTAGGTTCTCGTCTGCCACCCACCACTGGAGGTCCGTCAGTTCCGCAGGTCCCATAGGGATCAGGACGTCAAGGGTATCGTAACCTTGATTCCACTGGGACTTGAGTCGCCACTGGAGGGATCTCTTCCTGAGGCGACCGTTGGGAACTAGACGAGCCAATGATGAAAGGTGACCGAGGAGACGTAACCACGATTGGGCTGGAAGCTCTTTTCGTCTGAGAAAAGGGCTTGCGACCTTCCTAAGCCTTGCTATCCTGTCGTCTGATGGGAAGGCTTTGTGGAGATTGGTGTCTATAACCATGCCTAGATATACCAGTCTTTGAGTGGGAAGCAGTGAGGACTTCTCGAGATTTACCAGGATCCCCAGATCCTGGCAAAGTCTCAGAAGTTTGTCCTGGTGTTGAAGAAGGGATGACACCGAGTCTGCTAGGATTAACCAGTCGTCCAGATAATGAAGGAGACGGATGCCAATCCTGTGTGCCCACGAAGATATTAGGGTGAACACTCTGGTGAAAACCTGTGGTGCTGTGAAGAGACTGATGCACAGCACCTTGAACTGGTACTCTTTGGTGTCTAGGCTGAATCTTAAGTACTTCTTTGCTGACGGATGGACTGGGATCTGGAAGTACGCGTCCTTTAGATCCAGTGTGCACATGAAGTCTTGCGGTCTCACTGCTAGTCTGACCGTGTCTGCCGTCTCCATGCTGAATGGAGTTTGTTTGACAAACTTGTTCAGAGCTGAGAGGTCGATGACTGGTCTCCAGCCTCCAGACGCCTTCTTTACAAGAAAAGGGTCGACTGAAGAAGTCTGGAGACCCGTCGAGGACCTCTTGGAGAGCGCCCTTCTTCAACAAGGTCTGGACTTCTGGCCGAAAGGCTTGCCCCCTTGCTGATCTCATGGCAAGGGAGCTCAATGACACTGGATTCGTTGTCAGAGGAGGTAGAGATGTTGTGAACGGGATGCGATATCCCTGACAGATTACAGAAATGGTCCAGGAATCAGCCCTGAGTTGCTGCCACCTGTCTGAGCAACTTTGTAGGCCTTCCCCCACTGGTTTACATGCAGGGGGACTGCCAATCCTAGCGTTTGTGGCCTCGGCTGCTCCCTCTAGGATTCTTACCTCCCCTGGAGGACTTTTTGCCTTTCCTATCCTTGACTGGAAAGGGCTTAGACACCACTGTCTTCGCTGATGTCGTTGGTTTGCAGTCTTAGTCGGACGGGACTGCTGGGGTGCTGAAGGCTTATAGGGCTTAGATGTCAAAGCCCTATGAAGGAGGGAGTCTTGATGAGATTTCCTCCACCTCTCAGTAGCCTGTTCCACATCCTTAGGCTCTAAGAGGATTGTTCCTTCTAAAGAAGAATGCCTGAGCCTATTGATCTTGGTGCTAGGGACCTTCTGATGGAATTTCTCAGCCACCGCATCCCAACGTTTCAGGATTTGCCCACAAGTTCGAGACTTGGTGGGCCAGAAACTCGATCGTGCGAGTGCCTGAGAGAAGGAACGTCTCCATAGCTTTGGAGCAATCCTCAGAGTGTATCAGGATACCTAAGGTCCCTAACTGGATGTTCGTGGCTTGCATAGCACACTTTGCAACCTTCTCCTGGTTAAGGATCTCGGTTGCCGACGAGACCTGCCGGTTGGAGTCTCTCTCAAGAGGGACTCCCCTGGTAAGCTCTTCCAACGAATGGTGGAGAGGAAGAGCTAAACAAGGTTCCTCTAAGATCTTAAAATACCTTCTCTGCTGTACGCGAGGAGGTGGGAGGAGCTTGTTGCCGGCACTGGAATGTATGGAGGAGGACAACTCGAAGAGCTGTACAGCGATCTTGTCCCTGGTACTCTTAACACCCTGCGACCAGGGCAGAGCTGGACTGGCCTTAGATGGTTTCTGAGTACCGAATACGCGGTCCAAGACCGTGTCCTTGCCTTCACGAGGAGGGATCTCTGGGCAGCAAACCCATTGAGAGCCCTCATTAGAGTCAGAACTTGCCAAAACGCATGCTCCGACTCTTGCTGTTCTCCTCCTGACGTTGGACTTGCAGTGAAGTCTCCTGTCCCCAAAGGCTCTTCTTGGGGAGATTCGCGGACGTTCTCAGAGTGGCTAGTTGGCTCCGTCCTTGGTCTTGTAGAGGACTTTGGTAAAGTCTTCGAGTCCTTCGACTCCTTCCTGGTTAGGATGTAGGACTCCAACATAGAAGTTGTCAAGTTCTTTCCAGCCCCCACGTGGGAAGACTTCTCAGCGCGAAGCGGGGTTTCCCTCATTGGTGGGATGGGGGAAAGTCTCACCTCACGTGATTCCCCTGAGGACGGGAAATACTCGTCCGACAGGGAAGGAGAGAAAGTCTGGGGGAGTGAAGGAACCTGCCTCGAAGGCTTACGTGGAGTCAACTTAGCCCTTGGAGAAGTTACCGCATCTGGAACTCCTCTTTTTCTCTTCAGAGGAGTAGAGACAGCCAAGGATCTGTGACCTAATTCAGAGAAAACAGGCTTGAACGCCTGAGTAACAGCTCTGATTAGTGCACCGAACCAAGGTTGTCGACTGACAGACGCGCTGTCAGACACCCCTTCTGAAGGGACAGAGATCGAAGGATCCCTGGAATGAGTTCCCAAAGGTGGGTTCGCCTGAAAAGGAATAGGGATTCTGGACCCTTCTGGATGTTTCCCTTCCGCCACAATACGCGCTGTTATGCGTTTGCGGAGAGGAGAATGCGGCGATGGTGACCTTGCCATGCGTTGTCCAGCAGCCTCGCGCGCAGGAGGATACTGACGCTCGCGCGGGGGGCGCGTAATGGTGCTCGCGCTATGGAGAATACCAGGGGTCGCACGCGGGAGACTGCTGGTGCGCGTGCGGGCGCACGGGCGATTGATGGCGCACAGGTGAGAGCGCGGGAGACTGATGGCGCGCGAGCAGAATATTTGCGCGCGCGTCACCCCTGAAGAAGCTGTAGGGCGAGCGCGCGCAGGAGAGATACCCCTGGGGCATGGGCGCACAGTTGAAGCCTGCGTTGCTCGTGGGCGCGTGTCAGGATGGTGGCGCGCAACTGCAGGAGAAGATGGGTGCGGGCAGGCGCACGTAACCTCATGGACGCGTGCAGGAGATTGCGCGATGGCGAGCGCTGGCGCGCTGGAGAAAGCTGGCGCGCTGGAGAAAGCTGGCTCGTAGGTAAGCGCTGGCACGCTGGAGAAAGCTGGCTCGTAGGTAAGCGCTGGCGCGCTGGAGAAAGCTGGCTCTTAGGTAAGCGCTGGCGCGTTGGCGAGCGCTGCCGCGTGGGAGAAGTCTGAATAGACTTCCCAACAGCGGCCAGATCCGAAGATTGTGGGCGCACAGGAGAGATGACTGCTGTGCGAGGGCGCTGGCGCGCAGGGGATCACTGGCGTGCAGGAGAGCGCTGGCGTGCAGGAGAGCGCTGGCGAGCTGGAGAGCGCTGGCACGCAGGAGAGCGCTCGCGCGCAGGAGAGCTCACGCGCAGGATAGTGCTGACGCGCAGGTGAGGGATGGCCATAGCTGGGCGTAGGCGCGCTTGCTCAGGCAAAGCCTGGCGCGCAGGAGAATGTGGGTGCGTATGCTCTGCTTTGCTGGCATAGCACGTGAGGGAAGTATGCGTGCATTGGCGCATATGTCCTTGATGCCCTGTACTAGGGCTAGATGATGCCAGACGAGCGTGAAGGTCAGGTTTCGTCAGGTGACGGCAGGTTGGACTGGTGGAAGGTCGACGTGTCCTCTGAAAGGACGACTTTCCACCGAAGGGGATCGCGAATGATCAGCTGAGAGGTCCAGAACCAAAGCAGGAACAGTTGGTGATCGCTGATGAGGCTCATCTGCGGGGGACTGCAACGAAGATGTAGAACCAAAGAAGCGCCTCCTCACCGCAGGTGAAGGAAGGCGAGCCTTGCGACGAATACGCCCTCTAGGGGCCGTGGGATCAGCAAGCCGACCTTCTGCAGTCCTCCAAAGAGGAGTCTCTGTAAGTGAACTCCCCTGAGGGGGAGAAACACCAGCAGGAGAGACTGTTGGACTTAGTTTCTCCCTTGTTGGTCGAACAGGAACGGGAGAAACTAAGCATTCAGCTACTGTGCGGTTTGAATAGGCAGATGTAGTAGGAGATACTGCATTGGATACCTCTGACACCACAACGTCGACAATCGACAGAGGATTAACCTCTGCTGGAGGCGGCGATTGCTTGACAGCGGCACCCAATCAGATGTAGTCAAGTAAGGCTTCCTTGGAGGGTGAACCCTCGAGCCCCAAGGAAGACCAAAGCTGAAAAAGATGGATTAGTGACAAATCCTCCCCCGGGGGGAGAAGTGGAGCTGCCTCGCTAGGGGAGGCAACACCATCTCTCGAACCCCGAGTTTGGGAAACGGTACCACGGTTTACGCTACCACTCAACAGTCTCTCGAAAGAGACCGACCGAGTGGGAGCTTCGGAGGAGGTTTCAGCAACGGAAGATGAGGCCTTGGGTTTTTCTCCTTTCAAAGAAACCTTCGAAGGAGAAATATCCCGTTTGGACTTCTTCTTCCGTCACCGTGAAAACCTCTCCTACTGGGAGGTAGACCACTCCCTGCACTCACTACACTTATTATCACTATTACACCATTGACCTCTACAGGCAGGGCAAAGGGCGTGAGGGTCTGTCTCGACTGCCGACATGAACGTTCCATAGGGGCGGTCGGGTAATCCAGGGTAGGTGCGCATAATAGCAGAGGCCAACTTCACACACAAAACTATCAAAAAGAGAAAGCAAAAAAAAGCATTAATGGCTGCCAATGAGCGACGCGGATGACAGCGGACACGTCAAACTCCAAGCCGAGAGCAAAGTGAGTTGAAGCACAGGTCTGTGTGGGGGGGGGGGGGGGGGGGGGGAGAGTAGCAAGCTACCCTCCCCTACCCCCGCTAACTAGCAGTATGGGTAGTAAACCCTCTTTAAATTTTAATGGCTCGTCATTTCAGATACGCCAAAAGTAATACCTCTATTAAATAGCGTGGTTTGTATTCCAGTTACGGAACAAATATATACTGTAGATAGTACGAATGAATTGAATTGAATATAGGATTTAGGCATTAAGCCAAGCACTGGGGCTTCAAAGGCCATTCAGCACTATATAACGAAAATCATTCAATATAGTACGAATGAAGGTTTGTATTTATTTTAGGTTCAGGTTGTAGTCATTGCCATACTGTACAGCCAAAGAGAGTAAGGCAATGAATTCAAACAGTCTTACAATCTCCCCCCCCCCCCCTCTCCATGAAAGGGACATAAACCTGTCACACATTTGCAACTTAACTGGAAAACTACTTCATATTCTTGTAATTTATCAGGGTTGTCTGCTCACTTTATCAATTTGCAATGTATATAGAAAGGAAGATTAAAAGTCAAAATTTGAGAGGCAGCAAGAGTATGTGTTTGCTGCTTAAAGCTGAGGTCAAAAGTGATCATCCAGCTGACTGACAGCTGAACAGGGTGACCTGCCAGTAGTTATAATTACAAAGTTAAAATTTTAACGGTTATTTCAGAATTGCTAAAGTTGTACTCTTATTAAAGAACAATGGTTAGTATTCAAGCATGAAAAAAATAGCATTCGAGGGCCTGGGACAGGTCTATAGAGTCTGGAACACATGGAAATCCTTTATACTCGCCATGCCATGTGCTTGCATTATGATACACTAGCCTTAGGGGGACAACACAGTACCTTCTAAAAATAGGCAACCCCTCTTTGATAAGACATCTTTATTGTGTTGTATGGTAATTGCTAAAGATACTCTCATTCATATTTTCAAATGAAGTTGGTACAAATTTTAAATTTATTTCCTTAGGTGCTAAACCAGAGATACTAATTCAATTTGGCTATTTTACATGTTACAGGGATACAGTTTCCTTAACCTTTCCTATTACCACAGTATACAGTATTTAGAGGAAAGTTAGGTATTATTCTACACATTTGTACATATTGGGTTATTGGAAGATTCAGTCATCTTTCCCTTCTTACAGATGGAAGTTCTGGGCCAAGATTGGAAGTTACGTGACGTAGGGACACTCCCCGTCTCTTCTCTTCCTTTACTGGAACTCTGCGAACCAGTGCTACATGAAGTGTGGGAACACAGTTCAAGATAGCCAACTGCTTCAAGCTCAAAGCAAGGTGCACTTCCGGCAGTGAAATGATAGTTTAGATTCTGAGTACAGTAACATGATGGACCACTACAGTAGTCAATATTTAAACCAAAATAAGGCATATGTAAGTTGCAATATTGACTTTGTTTTAAAAAAGAAATGGGAAATTTCATTTAATAATTAGATTATATTCTTCACTGTGTTGAAGGATGTAAAAATCAGTACTTTAGATCATAAATCTTGATGATTAATACTACTATATAAAAAAATACTGTATAGAAAATATTGCTACCATTCAACTTCTTATAGCATTCTTTTGTCACAGCAGTTCTGAGATACTGCAAAAATGTTCCAAACACACAAGTGTAAACAATTTATTGGCATCATAAGGTATCGGGTAATACTGTACTGTGATAAAGTTTTGTGGTTGATCACTTGTATGCTGGCAATTTCTGGTTCAAATAATTGCTGTTTATCAATGAATCTTTTTATCAGCTTGGATATTCTAGCTTGATGCATGCAGTTTCTATGGCAATGCATTGAGATTACAGTGCTAGGTAAGCATTTTCATGCATAGCTAATTTTAAAGCTCGGTCCTTTTTATCTAGGAAACTATAACATTACATGTTAATCCCAGAAAAAGAATTTCAACTGTGCATTAAAAATTTTCTGAAATAGGACAATGGTAAAACATCTCTGATATGAGAACTACATGTCCAATGAAAGGGTATGGTCATATATTTTCTGTCAAGTTAACATTTTCTTATTTAGAGAGAGAACAACGAGTTTACTGAAATATTCCAACATTAAAGACTTCCTAGGTTCCTTCGATTTTAAAGTAAAGTAAATACTGCACTGAGTTATACCACTAATTTGAATTCATTGCTACTCAAATAAAAGAAATTAATGTTAAAATAGAGAATTAAATCTCTACCATTATCATCCTAAAAATACAAAAATTAATAGTAAATTTTTAAATGAAGTACATTTTTGAGTTCATATTAGCTAAAGTGTGATTTAATATTAAAAAAAAGGGTTTCTCACCCAACCCACTTATTACCTCAGATCTTGATGTCCAGTTTTCTGTTATTAAAACTTCACACTGTATGTAGATATTAAAAAAATTATTACACTTTCATAACCAGATACTTTCTACTTGTTCAGTCCATTACATTATGCAAGGCTAAATTTCATTGCACATCTTTCAAATTTTTGTTTAAGAAAAATTTCTCTGCCAATGCAAAGTTGAAGAATTTTTTGTCCAAACTAGAGAAATACCCTCGTTAGCATGACCACAGCAAAGATACCAAACCTAAGATAGTATCAAAGATAGTGTTCATCCATCAATCAAAACAACATACTGTAAAGCTTCAACAAACTACAATTAATGAGCAGTATAAGACAGAACTTAGAGCAAGTGTGATAAAAGTTTTAGCAGTATATAATTAAAGTGATAAACCTTTCAGTTTATATAGTCTTGACCAGAAATATCCTTCAAAATTTAGCACAGATTGCAAAGCTTAAGTTTACTTTTTTCTGTTGTACAAGCCATGCAGACTGTATCGTAAGCTAGTACAAGACAGATTCACTAGAACCAAAGAGACAATAGTCACCTCATTATTCATTTCTAGTCCTTTTATGTGTATTTTGAAACTCAAATACATTTCATGTGGATCAGGGCAGAAACTGATGCACTATTTGTGTATCTGTTGTTTTAAGACTTGTTTTGTGCAATAGGTGGCTTGAAATTACAATTTATATTGTGCAAAAATTAGTATCTTTCTCACTCCTAAATATTTTCAGGACATTTATTAGTAGTTTTTTATATATTTTTGTATGTGTATTTCAAAGAAAATAATGGGTATACAGTATTTAACAAACCATATGATTAGAATAGCATATTTGATTTTTGTGACCGTTTCCCTGCTATGAAATAAGTGACAAAATTAAAAAAAAAAAAATTATCAGTAACTACCTCTTTTTTAAGAAAACTGTTAGGCTTACATTGTTTCCATTTGTAGTATAGAAGTTCAATTGTAAATATTGTATAGAAAAAAAAAACTCATATAGAGTTTTTGAGTTAATCATAGCATTAGAAATTCTATTTCCATTCCACTACATAGCTAATTGAATTTTTATGAGCATAGTCCTGAAAACATTATGGAGTACTGTATTAATGTCAGTAAAATGACAAAATCTCATTGACACAAAATAATTTGCTAAGCTTGTGGTTGTTAACATTTAGAATTATTAATTTCATGGAATACATCCCAATTTATATTGATCCCTGCATAAGAGATGCATCCCAAAGTCAACTCTTGATACATATTAAACGTTCTTGTCAAAATTAAAAAAAAAAAAAATTAAAGTTAATGTCTGAAAGAAAAATAACAGGCAAATACTTCTGGGAGATTATTATGTAATTCAAAGTTAAACACAAATCTTAGAAACCCATATTTCCCAACAGTTTTAGTCATCTTAATCATATCAAAATAGAAATGGGGGTGGGAACTCCTCTTTGATCCACAAATAACCTACGTGCCTTTAATTGCAGTTCAAGCATTTATAAACTTAAGAATCTTTAGACTTAGATATATGACTAGGAGTAAGATTTGTAAATACAATTAGAAACTGAAAGTTTTAGGAAATATCTTCACTTTGATAGTATTCTGTAAGGCATCAAGTTTACCAAAAGAATTTTGCTATAGTCAGCATTTTTAATGCAGTCCATTTGTTAAATTAATATCTTTCGACAAGATAGTTGCCTTCACCATATATATATTTATAACATCACATTATACCCACATTTTCATATATTACTGGTTTTTGGTGTTGTTATGTCATACGACACTGTATGCTCAGTATCATAAAACCTTTTAGTAATTGTGTAGAAATTGTCTTTGTCTCTTATACAATGTTAGAGGCTAGAATCTTCTGTTTAGAATTTTAATCATTGCCAAAAACCAATAATAAAAAGGAAAGTTTTTTTTTTTTAGTGAAGTTTGGTCTGAAACTATCAGTCTTCTTGTGCTGTCTGTATAAAGGAAGAAAAATAAAGTGACTGACTAAATTAACACCTAATGAGAAAAGCAATTTGTTTTCCCAAGAATTGATATGAAAGGATCTTCTTGTTGAGTGAATTGTTGAATCATGTTGTACTGTAGTAATGTTCTTAGCTCAAACTGCTGTTCTCATTAATGTGTTAAATGTTCCCAAGAGGTGCTATATGATGATCTATATTTTTATTCTTGTTGCATGGACTAGTGTATAATAATATATTTTGTACTGTTGTACATTTCATAATTTATTGTAAGTTATGTATCAATAAGAGGAATGAAATTAATATGTATTTTAAATGACCCTAGAATTCTCACTTTTGGAATATTATTAACAATGGAAATAGTTTTTGGAATTTTTATAGCAGGATCATGTGCAATTTAAACCAAAGTCTTTTTAATAGTAGTACGATTTCAGCTTGGCTGAAAATCGGCTGCTAAGATTTCGGTAAGGTGTGTCCATAGTTACTGGCAGGAAGCACCCAGACACCACTCAGACCTTCACCAAGAATTGAGGAGGGAAGTGAAACTAAAAAAGGACTCAGGTCTGTATGGTTAGAAAAAATATTATTTACTTTTTAAATTCTGTGATTTGTTCTTACACAAATACAAACCCTCATCCTTTATTAGTTAACTCTTCATTATATGGTAGGAAGCTCCTATAACCATAGTGGCTGGTTTAAAATCTGACCGTAAGAGGTACGGGGTGTTGACTCTCACCACTTATCTTTAAGAAAAGGACCTCTAAATTTAGTTTAGGTTTCTACCTACGAACATATAGTCACGGAAGAATGTATATCCATATATACTGTCAATTTTGGGCCAAAATTGAAAGTAATGGAATCTACATACAAACCATCCCCTCTCTCGTAAGGAGGATGGATGAGATACTTCTATATTGTTATAGACAGAACATCCACCCACGAGACTGAATCTTGGGGTTGGTTGTGGTCGTTGTGATGGCTGGATGATATCCTGACCCCCTCTACAGGTCTAGGAATCCTCAATGAGGATTTTGGGACCATCTTTGAATCCTTCAGTTCCCTCTTAGGAGGGAAGGTGGTCTCCAGAACAGAAGGTCTTGTAGGAAGTACGTTCTTCTGGCTGTCCAACAGGGGAAGGCTGGATTCCTCCGCGGGTTTCGATGCTGTTGCTTTGCCATCATGCAGGGCCTTCTTGCTAGCGGACGATCAAAGAGAATCCGACAGGGATTCTTCCTGACTAAGGACCTCTGATGAAGGTGACGAGCGAGACCTAGGAGAGCAAGGAGGGAATGAAACAGGAGATTTGGACTTCTTCTTGGAAGGTCTGGTGGGGGTCAACTTGACCCTGGTCAAACGTATTTCACTCTGGACTCCTCTCTTCCTCTTCAGGGGGACAAAACCATGGAGGTTTGTCCTGGAAGGGCAGATAAAGGTTCTTCCTGTGAAACGCCAAAGGTTTCCGAGGGGCAAGATGACTTAGTCTCGAAGGAAAGGCATGAGTAAACTCCCCTAACCAAGGCAGTAAAATCATGGCTGTTGTCCAATGGAGGCACTGTCCATGAGATCCCCTGAAAAGAAAGAGTAGGAACGCTGTATCTGGTTCTTAGCTACCGATAATGATGAAGAAGGTAGGTGCGACCCGACCTCCTTCCCCTCCGTGGACTCCTTTCAAGGAGCAGGGAGCTTAGGAATCGTAAATTCCTGCAGCTTGTCCTTTTCGCCCTTACCTGGTGAGCCTGATGTTCTGCACTTATAAGGAGGGGAATGGGGGTGATGGCAAAGGATGAGATTACAAGAGAAGCCTTATCCTTATTAGAAGGAGCCAAAGCTCGAGGAGACGAAGGTCTGACCGCCTGTCTACTCCTCGCCTTAAGATGTTCCTCCAAACGCTGCACAGGCGACCGTCGTCATCGCCATTGCTCTGATCAGACGTGCTCGCACGAAGGAGGCTGTCGTTTGGCTGGTCTCTTTGGAGAAAGAGATGAAGAATGAGCCAGAGGACGATGGGTTGGTGAGCAGGAATGTCAGCTACCAGGGCCTGACGAATAGGAGATGGATGAGTTGGTGATCAGCAAGCAGGCAGTCGGCGAGCACATGAGCAGTGAGCAGGTGATCAGCGAGCTGGTGAATGGCAAGTAGGTCATCTGCGAGCAGGTAAGCTATGAGCAGGCAATCGGCGAACAGGTGACCTGTGAGCAGGCAATCGATGAGCAGGCAGTCGGCGAGCAGGTGAACAGTGAGCAGGCAATCAGCGAGCAGGTGAACAGTGAACAGGCGATCGGCGATTAAAACTGCAAACAGGCGATCGGTTAGCAGGTGAGCAGTGAGCTGGCACACGGCGAGCAGGAGAACAGTGTCTAGGAGATCAGCGAGTCGGAGAACGGAGAGCAGCTGACTGACGATCTACAGCAGGGAGATCACCACCATGAGAGGATTGCAAACGAAACCTCATCAGTGAGACAGAATTTGTTGACATGCAGGAAAGTCCAGGGGTGCGGTCGAAGGACGAGAATCGGACAACCCAGGAGGATTCTCCGTAGAGGAAGCTGACAAACCAAACAGTCGACGTTTCACCAAAGGTGGAGAAGCATGACTGAGGCGAAGCAGTGGGCGAGTTCAGCAAGGGCGGCAACCACGATGACAAGCCTCCCCAGGGTAGAGAGGGGAAGCACAGTTCTCGGTGGCGGTTGGCGCAGGCAGGACAACAGACATCGGATCCACCTCAGACTCTGAAGAATGCTGCAATCCTGCACCTTGCTGGAGAAGTCCAAGCAACACCTCCTTGGATGGCAGACCACGCAAATCCAGGAACAGCCACACCTGAGACAAAGGAGAAAAAGGCAAGGTCTCTACTGGGGGGAGAGGTGGGGACACCTCGCTAGGGGAGGCGACACCATTTCTCGAGGACCGGGGTTGATCGGGTATTAAAGGGTCTACGCTACTACACGATCAATCCCCATAGGGAACCGCTCAAGTAGAAGCTTCGGAGGAAAGTCGGGGGAGCGTAAGAAGCAGCTTTGGGTTTCTTCTGCTTTGAAGAAACCTTTGAAGGAGAAGAGTCCCTTCTAGACTACTTCTTCCGCCATCGCCCAAACTTTTCCCTCTGGGAGGCAGACCACTCCCGACACTCAATACACTTACTATCTTCTGTACAACACTGGCCCCGACAAGTCGGACACAGATGGTGAGGATTAGTATCCTCAGATAACAAAGGTACCGCAGGATGGAGCTTCAGGACAAGGGAAGGTGCACGACTGACAAGCAAGGGCAAACACAAACACAATCTGTAAGAGAAAGCACAAAAAGATTAATGGCAGTCCAAAAATGTTGGATGAAGAGCGGAAACAACCATTCATCGTCCGAGCCAAAAGCAAAGTAAAGTATAATCACCGGTGTGTGAATGAGAGGGGTAGTTACTATCCCCCACACTCCCCACTAACTAGCAGGATGGGTGGTTAAACCTCGCTAATTTTTAATGGCTCGCCCTTTCAGCTTCGCCTAAAGTAATACGCATGTAAATAGCGTACGTTTGTATTCCAGTTACGTAACAAATTCCTTTTCCATTTGAATTCACTTTAACTTTGTGCGTTGGCCCGTCTTCCAATTTTACAACTTTTTAAAGAACATAAAAAGATAAGCACTATCTTAAGGTACTATTTAATCTCCAATATTGTTTTTAATTGGTGGTGTCATATCAACAGTGAACCTGATTTAAAAACAAAATACAATATACCATTCTAATGCTTAACCAACATTCCTGTAATATTTCTTCAAAATAAAAAAAATGACACAAAAATAAAAAAAAATGTCTTCCTAACCTACTGTAGCTTGGTAGCTGCCTAGCTGTAAGAGAAGCTGGCAAGAAGACTAAGGTTGACCTTTCTTTATAGCCAATAGGAACCAACTAATAAGGAAGAGCCAAGAATTTCATAATAGTATTAAAATAACAAGCTTTTTAAAGTAAAATATGACAAATTTGTAAGTAATATGGAGTTTTTATGATAAAACAAAGTTTTATGAATACTTACCTGGCAGTTATATATATACAGTATATAGCTTAGTCTCTGACGTAAGGCAGAATTTTTCAAAATCGCGGCAACTGCCGTGTGGTGGTTGTGCAGTTAGGTGGTTAACAACCCTTACAGGGTGGTACTTGGAATCATTCCCGTTTTCCCATTCCTCAGATCATCTTTGCCCGACCTGTCTCCTGAGGGGAGGTGGGTGGGCCTTAAAATATATATATAACTGCCGGGTAAGTATTCATAAAACTTTGTTTTATCATAAAAACTCCATTTTTATGAATAGTACTTACCTGGCAGTTATATATATATATATATATAGCTGATTCACACATTTGGAGGAGGGTGACAGACAGTTAACATCGTTGGGAAAATAACAATAAGTTGTAGGAGAAAAAACACCTTGATTCTTTACCTGATAAGGTAGCTGACTTCAAAGGTTCCTGCCTCTTGAGTAGCTTTCCCTTAGGAGTATCAGCCAGGAGTGGACCTGTCATGCAGAAAACAACTCAATCGAGTCTGTCAAACAGGGGCGAGACCAACAACTTGACTAGACTTCAGAACTACCTATGACCCTTTTTAAAAACTGCAACCTTACTTAAACTAACCACCTAACCTTGCAGAATAGATATAAACTATCTAGCTAGACTGAGGGTACTGTACCACAAGTCAAAGTCCTCAGACAACCGTAAAAACACCGACCCAAAAAACAGGCATACAAAAGTTAAGGTTGAGGGGAGGTAATAACTCCTTTGCCTAATACAGAAGCTGAAGCTATGTATGGGCCCAAGGTGTCACACTTATCATAATCCACTCTTACTTCTCTGAGGTAATGAGAGGCGAAGACAGAGTTGCTTCTCCAGAACGTTGCATCCATAATCTGTCTAACTGACATATTCTTACGATATGCCAGCGAAGTAGCAATAGCTCTCCCTTCATGAGCCTTTACTTTCAAAAGACCGAAGTGCTCCTCCTCACACAAGAGGTGAGCTTCTCTTATAGTTTCCCTCAGGAAGAATGACAATGCATTCTTTGAAAGGGGCTTTTGTGGATCTTTCACTGAGCACCATAAGGAATTAGATGCACCTCTAACATTCTTAGTGTGAGATAAATACGCTCTGAGAGCTCTAACTGGACAGAGGAGCCTCTCTTGCTCTTGACCCACTAGATTAGTGAGATTAGGAGCCTCAAATGTCCTCGGCCAGGGTTTTGATGGATTCTCGTTCTTGGCGAGGAAGTCAATCCTCAACGCACATACTGTTCCAATCTGGTTGAAGCCCACTTGTTTCTCAGTAGCGTGAATCTCGCTAATCCTTTTAGCTGTGGCCAGAGCCATCAGAAAAAGGGTTTTCTTCGTAACATCTCTAAGAGATGCTTGTGAGATGGGTTCGAACTTCTTGGTGCATAGGAACTTCAGAACCACATCCAGATTCCAAGCTGGGGGCCTTAACTGAGCCTGCTTAGTTGTCTCAAAAGACTTCACGAGATCTTGCAAGTCTTTATTCTGAGACAAATCTAAGCCCCTGTGTCTACAGACAGCTGAAAGCATACTCCTATACCCTTTAATCGTGGAAACAGCCAGTTTAGCATCCTGTCTGAGGGACAACAAAAAATCCGCTATTCGGCTCACAGAGGTAGTGGTGGAGGAAACTTGGTGCTGCCTACACCAAGCTCTAAAGGTTTCCCACTTAGATTGGTAGACTCTTTGCAAAGAGACCCTCCTCGCTTTGGCAAAAGCTCTAGCAGCTTGCGCCGAAAAACCTCTCTCTGACAAGCTTCTCGATAGTCTGAAGGCAGTCAGTCTTAGAACGAGGGGGTTTTGATGATACCTCTCAAAGTAGGGCTGTTTGAGAAGCTATGGATTTGGAGGAAGGCTTCTTGGAAAGTCCACCAACATTTCCACTACTTCTGTAAACCATTCTCTTGTTGGCCAGAATGGAGCTCCTAGGATCATTCTTCCTGATTTGAGGAGAGCAAATTTCCTGACGACCAGATTGATGATCTTGAACGGGGGGGAATGCATATGTGTCCATCCTTGTCCAATCCATCAAGAAGGCGTCTACTGCTATTGCCTCCTCGTTCGGGACTAGGGAGAAATAGTTGGGGATCCTCTTGTTTTGGTTGGAGGCGAAGAGGTCTATTAAAGGTCTCCCCCATAACTTCCACAGACTCTGACAGACCTGTTGGTTGAGGGTCCATTCCGTGGGAAGAACTTAGCCTTTCCTGCTGAGCATGTCCGCTCTTACATTCTTCTGTCCCTGCACAAATCTTGTCAGCAGTTCTATGTTGTTTTCCTTTGACCACAGAAGGAGCTCCTTCACTGTTTCCAACAGAGACAGAGAGTGAGTTCCCCCTTGCTTTCTGATGTAAGCTAGAGCCGTGGTGTTGTACGAGTTGACCTCCACTATCCTCTTTGAAGGCCTTCAGTCCTAACAGAATGGCTATCAACTCCTTCCTGTAGATGTGCCATCCGGTCTGATTCTTTTCCCAAGAGCCTGAGACCTCCTTGCTTCCTAGTGTTGCTCCACATCCTGACTCCGAAGCGTCCGAGAACAACACTAGGTCTGGGTTCTTCCTGTACAGGGAGATTCCTTCTCCTAACAAAGCTGTATCCAGCCACCAACTCAGCTGATCCTTGACTTCTGCTGGAATGGGGAAGGAAAAGGAATCTTCCTGAATCCTCCTGTTCCACACCTTTGAAAGGAAGTGTTGAAGAGGTCTGAGGTGCAGTCTTCCCAAAGAGACAAACTGTTCGAGAGCGGAGAGGGTTCCCAGCAAACTCATCCAATCCCTCGCTGAGCACTTCTGTCTTTTCAAGAATTCTCGAACCTTCTCGAGGCATCTGGTCTGCCTCTCTTGGGAGGGAGAAGCCCAAAAACGAACTGAGTCCAGAACTATCCCCAAATAAAGAATAGTCTGACACGGCTTGGTGTGAGATTTCTCCCTGTTGATGACGAGACCCAGTTCTTGAGCCATCATGAAAGTCTTTTGTAGATCCTCCAGACATTTTCCTTTCGACCACGATCTTATCAACCAGTCGTCCAGCTAAAGAGATGCTCTTATCCCCTCTTGATGAAGCCACCCTACCATGTTCGCCATTACTCAGGTGAAGACTTGAGGAGCATTGCTGAGGCCGAAGCATAGGGCCTTGAACTGGAAGCACTTGCCCTGGATCATGAATCTCAGGTATTTCCTTGAAGTCGGATGGATTGGGACGTGGAAATAAGCTTCCTGTAAATCTAGAAACACATCCAGTCCCCTGGACATACTGCTGCCAGCACCGACTGAGTCGTCTCCATGGTAAATTTTGTCTTTTCCACGAAGACGTTCAGAGAGCTGACATCCAGAACGGGTCTCCATCCACCAGAGTTCTTGGGTACCAGAAACAGGCAATTGTAGAAGCCTGGGAAGGATAGTTCCACAACTGGTTCTATCGCTCTTTTCTCCAGCATCTGGTCCACCAGGTCCAGTAGGGCCCTTTGTTTCACTGCATCTGCGTACTGAGCCACTAAGGCTAGAGAAGTATTTGAAAGCGGAGGCTTCTTCAAAAGGGGGATCTTCTATCCCTCCTTGATGACTGAGAGGGACCAGGCGTCCGCCCCTCTTTTCTTCCAAGCCTGCCAAAAAAGTGACAGTCTTGCTCCTACCGCTGTCTTGAGGACTTGAACTTCATTTCTTGGAGCGGAATCTAAACGAACCTCTATTCGTCCTTCCACCCGACTCCTGCCTTCTTCCCCTGAAGTCTGATCTCGAAGGAGCTCTACCTCGAAAGGGCTGTTGAAATTTCCTCTCCTCTCTCTTCAGAGACGAAGGAATGACTGGCAAAGACTTTCTAGCAGAGCGCGACAGGAGGTCTTGAGTGGCCTTTTGCGCAAGTGAAAGGGTAATGTCCATGACAAGGGACTCAGAAAAGAGATGTTCTGAGATAGGGGCATAAAGGAGCTCAGACTTCTGCGCAACAGTCACTGATCTGGAAGCAAAAGAACATAACAGGGCCCTCTTCTTCAAAACTCCTGCCGAAAAAAGGGAAGCCAACTCATTAGACCGATCCTTTAAGAGCTTTGTCCATGAATGCCATGATACTAGTAAGGTCTTCTATTTCCTCCATTCGTTCGGTTTTCCTGGCCAGAGTACCTAGAGACCAGTCCAAAAAACTAAAGACTTCAAAGGCTCAGAAAATCCCCTTGACGAGGTGGTCAAGCTCAGACATTGACCACATAACCTTCGCCGAGTTAAGGGCATGCCTTCTAGCAGAGTCAACAATACCAGAGAAGTTCCCCTGGGAGGAGGCAGGGACTCACAGTCCCAGAGGTTCTCCAGTCTCATACCACATGGCAGCCTTCGAAGCAAGTCGAGCTGGTGGTCTTAACCGCTTGTCTACGCTCCTTCATCCATTCATCAACCTTAGCAAGAGCTTTCCTAGCAGAGATGGAGAGCTTTATCTTGATGATGGCCGACTGCTTTTTGGCCTTCTTCCTGCTAAACTGCGATTGAGGAGAACGAGGGGCAGCAGGTTGAAACGCCACCCCATAAAGCTCAAGGAGGGAGCGAGAGAGAACCTTATAATCCCCAGCCACGTTTGCAGGCTTGTTTTCATCCTCTGAGGCATCCTCAAGATCTTGTCCTACCTCTACTACAGTCTCTCTTTGGGCTTTAGGTTCACCTGCATCCGAAAGAGGCAAATCGTAGGATGCGTCCTGTAGGAGAGGGCTGTATGCATCCTGACACCAAGAACCGCGTTCGTCCTGGCGCCACGTGCTGGAATCGTCCTGGCGCCATGCCGTTAGCGTCCTGGCGCCGAGCGCTAGAAGAGTCCTTGAGGGGGTTGGTGGATGCCTCCTTGCACCGAGAGCTGCAATCGTCCTGGCGACGAGAAGCGGAATCGTCCTGAAGAAGCAGGC
Source organism: Palaemon carinicauda (assembly GCF_036898095.1). Taxonomy (NCBI): domain Eukaryota; kingdom Metazoa; phylum Arthropoda; class Malacostraca; order Decapoda; family Palaemonidae; genus Palaemon; species Palaemon carinicauda. The sequence goes on along the minus strand of NC_090725.1, from coordinate 301,738,409 downwards.
TGGAATCGTCCTGGCGCCGCGAGCCAGAGACGGAATCGTCCTGGCGCCGCGAGTGAGAGACGGAATCGTCCTGGCGCCGCGAGCGAGAGACGGAATCGTCCTGGCGCCGCGAGTTTGAGACGGAATCGTTCTGGCGCCGCGAGCGAGAGACGGAATCGTCCTGGCGCCGCGAGCGAGAGATGGAATCGTCCTGATGTCGAGAATCGCCAGCGTCCTGGAGGCGAGTCGATGAGGAAGAAGCGCGGTACCGCGCCTTTGACGAATCGCGCCGAGGTTCCCTGGGAGAGGAACTTCGTTCCCTCTTAGAGACCGATTTCCTGACAGGTAAAGAGTTGTCCTTACGTCTGTCCGACTGGGGGGAAGGGCGGCTAAACGCTTGAATTAAAGAAAAAAGCTGCTTTTGCATAACAGTCATAAACGACTTAGCGACTGTTGCTGGATCCAGAGGTTCCAAAGGCGATGGCTGTCGAGTAGCGCTGGTTAAAGGAGAAAGATCTCTCGGCGGTCTCTCTTGACTTTCGTCTCTCGGCTCAGGCCTTTTCACTGGAACAGCGTCCAAGTCATCCTCAGAAGGACAAGGTTCGGGGCTACTTGAACTGGAAGAGTGAGAACGAGTCTGTTCAGTTCGGTTCCACCTCCTCTTGGTTGGTCTCGAAGCCTCATACTGCCATTTGCGTCTGGGAGAGGGGTTCGGGGAAGACACCATCACATCCGACACGCCTCTTCAGTGGCGGTCAAAAGCAGCCCGGGAAAATGCAACAGGACTGTCTGAGGCGACGGCTGACCGAGGATACGTACCTCTCACTCCCTTACGGCCGTCGACGTACCTTCTCCCTTGGTCCTGGGAGCTTGGTAGAGGTCTAGACCTAGGGTAATGACAGGTTCAATCAGTCGCTACCTCCACTGCACTTTCACTAGCACTAATCTCACTCTCACTCTTACCTTTCAAGGCTGAAAGTTGGTCTTTAATAGCCTTCAACTCAGCCACCATCCTGGCGTACCGAGGGTCATCTGCAGATACAGAACCTGTGGAAGGGGCAGGAGTTACTACCTCAGGGGAAGGTTCAACTTCCAAAGAGGAAATAATTAAAGGATCAATAGAAATATCTAAACTACACTCACTAGCAGATTTAGATTTAGATCTCGAACCCTCCTGGCTTTATCTAGCTCTAATTTGCGCACACAGCGCTTCATAACTAACCATTCTTTCTCGCTCAAAATCTCACATTCCTTGCAACTTTATCAAGTGCACAATCAAAACCCCTGCAACCCAAACAAACAGTGTGAGGGTCTACCGAAACTTTCGGTAACCTCACCTTGCATTCCTGATTTACACACACACGAAAATGAAGTTTCTCACTCATTAAACAAGCCAATAATAACAGAATAAACACCAAAACGAATGCCAAAATCCCAAGTCACTGTACTTCACCAAAAATAAGTCCGACACAGGGAAAGTGAAACGAAAAACTCCAATGGCGGACCAACGATGCTGTCAGTCCAACTGGCAGAGATGATCTGAGGAACGGAAAACGGGAATGATTCCAAGTACCACCCTGTAAGGGTTGTTAACCACCTAACCGCACAACCACCACATGGTGGTTGCCGCGATTTTTGAAAAATTCTGCCGGACGTCAGAGACTAAGCTATACTGTATATATATAACTGCCAGGTAAGTCCTATTCATAAAATTGTATTTTTCCCAACTACTGTATATAAACCTTGAGCTCTTTATTATAGACATATTTGTCTGGCTTACTAGAAAATTAGCCGTAAACTTTTACACTAAGTATAACAGCCCAATGCTTGTTAGCGGCAACCTCACTCACTGAGTGCATCACTTCATTTTTTTCATTGCAAGCAGGACATACAGGGGGACAGATGCTGGTGGGCTAAGTATGATTCAAGAAGTCAAGGTTTTCATAATTAGGAAAAAATATAAATTACTTACAAATTTTTCATTACTTCCAACACGAATACAAAGCCTTTCCTTCTCTACTATGGAGACTCACCCTTAGGTGTTTGGAAGTCTCAGCCCCAACTGTTTGGGAACTTGACCTAGTGTAAGACACTGACCCCATGCGAGTATTAGAGGGGTGCCCTTGACACTTCTGCCAGGAAGGTTTTCTTGCCCTCACTGAGTCGGGTTGTAAAGGGCAATAAAGTTGTCTTGCATACAACTCGATATTCTTACAGCTAAATCGAAAAGCAGCCATGTCAAGAAAGTGATTATGAGTCAACAACACTGCACTCAGATCTAGAAACAATTTTGTGACACTGTCAAACAGGCTTGGAACATAGCCTAATGGCCAGGGATTGCAACAGGCAAGCCCAACCTCTATGTTTCAATGCATCCCCCGACAGCATCGAATACCAGGATAGAGAGCAAAGGTCTATTCTCTTGAGGAGGTAAGTAATCTCTACCTTCCGGTTTCGCTTTTGCTCTGATTCTACCATACTCGAAAGTCCGGGGAATCCTTGATATTACCTAAAGGTTTCTTCCAGTTGCCACTGGAGGTAACTAAAGCTATGATGTTTATCCAGAAAAAATTTCATGACACTGTCGAGCAGGCTTGGAACATAGCCTAATGGCCAACGGTCGCAACAGGCGAGCCCAACTTCTCTGTTTCAATACATCCCCCAAGAGCATCGAATACCAGGACGGAGAGAGGGAATACAGTGTAGAAGAACTCAGAAGTTCAGGTGGCCCAGAAAGCACTTGAGGAAGGAACATGCCAATTTATGAGTCTCTATTTCCAGATTGGAAAGAACAACATTGTCTCTTATAGAGATTATTTCTCCTTTAGATTTGCCAGTTCTCATGAAGATTGCAGGGATGAATTTTAGCAGTTTACGCCAATCCCTTGAACGAGGCAACGCCTAAAAGATTGACTTGGTATCGGAGAAGAATCTCCCCCGAGTCTGATAGAATCAACCACTCATCTAAGGGACAAGAAGAGCGGATGCCGGATTTTTAATTTTTTTATTGATTTGAAGTTTCTCGCATCCTGACATCTAAGGTCATTGACGCTGATATCATTTATTATAAATAAAGAATAAAAGAATATTCAATTAAAACCATAAAAGCAAAGATATTATAAAAGTTAAAAGGCTTTCAGAAGAAAGTTGAATGGGTTTCAGAAGACCTACTTCTGAAATAAATCTAAAAATACCACTAGAAAAATATGACATGTCCAAGAATCTTGGCAAGGATGAACCTGTCATCCTCACCTTGAGCCTCAAAGAGATATCTATTTCTTTCCATACTATAAGTGGGGCATTGTCAACAAATGCCTCACTGTCAACATGGCTGGCATTGGCCAGTTAGCAGAAATTTTTGTGTTATCCAAGTGTGGACAATGCAGAGACGACAAAGAATTAGTGTCCCACTTGTTATACTTCCACGGGGATATAACCTTCGTTATTTCCCTCATTTTATTTTCAACTAAACTATCCCAATGCTGTTGCCAATTATTATGAATCAAATTCTTCATGCTGGGTAAACAATCATCACAGATAATGGGATACCTTCTTGGTAGCAACTCAGCTGCAGCATTCTTTGTCAGTAAATCTGCCTTCTCATTTCCAGAGACACCTACGTGTGCCAGAACCCAACAAAATCGAACTATTATACCTCTCAGTCCAATAATAGAAAGGCATTCTAAAATCTTTAAAACTAAAGGGTTACTGGAATTAAAAACTTCTGAAGCTTGAAGGACACTCCTTGCATCACTAAAAGTTGCAAAATTACCCTCCTCCTCAACGCTATCTTCTCAATAGCGGTTAGTATGCCATACAGTTCAACAGTAAATATGGAAGCTGTTATAGTGGATGTGCACCTCTACAACTAAAAGTATTACTATATACTCCAAATCCAACGCCAGTATCGGAATTGGAGCCTTCAGTATATATAAAATGTTATTTTCATTAGTAAAATAAATTTTTGAATATACTTACCCGATAATCATGTAGCTGTCAACTCTGTTGCCCGACAGAATTCTACGGAAGGGATACGCCAGCGATCGCTATACAAGAGGGGGGTGTACTCACAAGCGCCACCTGTGGCCAGGTACTGCAGTACTTCTTGTTGACACCACTTCAATTTTTCCTCGGTCCACTGGTTCTATGGGGAGGAAGGGTGGGTCAATTAAATCATGATTATCGGGTAAGTATATTCAAAAATTTATTTTACTAATGAAAATAACATTTTTCAATATTAAACTTACCCGATAATCATGTAGCTGATTCACACCCAGGGAGGTGGGTGAAAACCAGTGTACATGTATATCAAGAAGCTAAGTATCCCGTATTTCATATTATCAGTTATTCAAAATAACAATGAAATTACAAGTACCTGGTAAGGAAGTCGACTTGAGCCATTACTCTGCCTTAAATAAGTTCGTCTTCCTTACTGAGCGCAGCGTTCCTCTTAGGAGGCTGAACAACTCTAAGGTGCTGAAGTATCAAGGGCTGCAACCCATACTAAAGGACCTCATCACAACCTTTAACCTCGGCGCTTCTCAAGAAAGAATTGACCACCCGCCAAATCAACAAGGATGTGGAAGGCTTCTTAGCCGACCGTACAACCCATAAAAAGTATTCAAGAGAAAGGTTAAAAGGTTATGGGATTATGGGAATGTAGTGGCTGAGCCCTCGCCTACTACTGCATTCGTTGCTACGAATGGTCCCAGGGTGTAGCAGTACTCGTAAAGAGACTGGACATCTTTGAGATAGAATGATGCGAACACTGACTTGCTTCTCCAATAGGTTGCATCCATAACACTCTGCAGAGAATGGCTCTGTTTGAAGGCCACTGAAGTAGCCACAGCTCTCACTTCATGTGTCCTTACCTTCAGCAAAGCAAGGTCTTCTTCCTTCAGATGAGAATGTGCTTCTCTAATCAGAAGCCTGAATAGTAAGAAACTGAGTTCTTAGAACTTGGAAAAGAAGGTTTCTTGATAGCACACCATAAGGCTTCTGATTGTCCTCGTAAAGGTTAAGACCTTTTTAGATAGTACCTAAGAGCTCTAACTGGGCAAAGTACTCTCTCCAGTTCATTCCCCACCAAGTTGGACAGGCTTGGGATCTCGAACGACTTAGGCCAAGGACGTGAAGGAAGCTCGTTTAGCAAAAACCGAGCTGCAAGGAACATGTAGCCGTTTCAGATGTGAAAACAATGATCCTGCTGAAGGTGTGGATCTCACTTACTCTTTTAGCTGTTGTCAAGCACATGAGGAAAAGAGTTTTTAATGTGAGGTCCTAAAAAGAGGCTGATTGGAGAGGTTCAAATCTTGATGACATAAGGAACCTTAGGACCACGTCTAGATTCCAGCCTGGAGTGGACAACCGACGTTCCTTTGAGGTCTCAAAAGACCTAGGGAGGTCCTGTAGATCTTTGTTGGTGGAAAGATCCAAGCCTCTGTGGCGGAAAACCGCTGCCAACATACTTCTGTAACCCTTGATCGTAGGAGCTGAAAGGGATCTTACTTTCCTTAGATATAACAGGAAGTCAGCAATCTGGGTTACAGTGGTACTGGTTGAGGAAACTGCATTGGTCTTGTACCAGCTACGGAAGACTTCCCCTTGAGACTGATAGATTCTGAGAGTGGATGTTCTCCTTGCTTTGGCAATCGCTCTGGCTGCCTCCTTCGAAAAGCCCCTAGCTCTTGAGAGTCTTTCGAAAGTCTGAAGGCAGTCAGACGAAGAGCGTGGAGGTTTGGGTGTACCTTCTTTACGTGAGGTAGACGTAGAAGGTTCACTCCTAGAGGAAGAGTCCTGGGAATGTCGACCAGCCATTGCAGTACCTCTAAGAACCATTCTCTCGCGGGCCAGAGCGGAGCCAACCAACGTCAGCCGTGTCCCTTTGCGAGAGGAGAACTTCTGAAGTACCCTGTTGACAATCTTGAACGGCGGGAATGCATACAGGTCGAGATGGAACCAATCCAGCAGAAAAGCATCCACGTGAACTGCTGCTGGGTCTGGAATCGGAGAACAATACAACAGGAGTCTCTAGGTTATCGAGGTAGCGAACAGATCTATGGGTGGCTGACCCCACAGGGCCCAAAGTCTGCTGCAAACATTCTTGTGAAGGGTCCACTCTGTGGGGATGACCTGACCCTTCCGGCTGAGGTGATCTGCCATGACATTCATACCGCCCTGAATGAACCTCGTTACCAGCGTGAGCTTTCGATCTTTAGACCAGATGAGGAGGTCCCTTGCGATCTAGAACAACTTCACGAAAGAGTTTATCAAGGCCAGAAGAACCGCCAACAACTCCTTGCAATTGATGTGAAGTGTCCTTTGTTCCTGATTCCATGTTCCCGAGCATTCCTGTCCGTCCAAAGTCGCACCCCAGCCCGTGTCTGATGCGTCCGAGAGGAGAAGGCGGTCGGGTTTCTGAACAGCCAAAGATAGACTTCCTTGAGAAGAAAGCTGTTCTTACACCACGCGAGAGAAGACCTCCTCTCTTCGGAAACAGGAACTGAGACCGTCTCTAGCGTCATGTCCTTTATCCAGTGAGCAGCTAGATGATACTGAAGGGGGGGAGGTGGAGTCTCCCTAACACGATGAACAGGGCCAGCGATGAAAGTGTCCCTGTTAGACTCATCCACTACCTGACTGAGCATCGGTTCCTTCTCAGCATGCTCTGGATGCATTCTAGGGCTTGGAAGATCCTTGGGGCCGACGGAAAAGCCCGAAAAGCTCGACTCTGAAGATCCATACCCAGGGAGACAATGGTCTGGGATGGGACGAGCTGAGACTCCTCAAAATTGACCAGGAGGCCCAGTTCCTTGGTCAGATCCATAGTCCATCTGAGAATCTCCAGACAGCGACGACTTGTGGGAGCTCTTAAAAGCCAGTCGTCTGACGGAGCCGGACACAAGATCATGGTACTGCTGCACAGTCTGTGAACTGTCAACCATGGGGAAGCGAGGAAGTACAGTGACAACCCGAAGCTGTCTAGACTGTCTGGGTCGTACAGACAACTCCTTATCGGGTTGCTGAGGTTGCCGCACTGCGTCACAACAAGTCACTTCTGCTGGTTGTTGAACGTCTTCCCAGTGACACACTGACTCCGTAAACAAAAAAATCCTCTAACAAGGACTAAGCTTGGACTGCATGTCTTGCAACACAGCTCAAGGTCTATGGGAGCAGGTGTGGTAACAGACGGGGTTAGCGACTGAAGTGGAACCATTACCTTCCCTGGGAGCATGTTATGCTTAAATAAAAGTCCATAGGAGGCTACGCAGCTAAAGGCTCCTCTCCAAATGACAGAGTCCTCAAGGGAATATCAGAAGGAGGGAGAAAAGCACTTTCTCATCTACAGGGACCATATCCGAGAAAAGCTAAGTTCTCTCAGTGAGGGTTTCACTGGTGCAAAAGCAGCAGACTAGAAGGCAACGTTATGAAACTGCTTGACAGTCTAGTGAGTTGGCAACAACCAAAGATGTGTGACTGAGAAGCATGCGGTAAGGTATGCAGAGCATGTTGTATGCAGAGCATGCTGTATGCAGAGCATGCTGTATGCAGAGCATGCTGTATGTAAAGCATGCTGTAAGGTAAGCAGAGCGTGTTGCATGGCGTGTAACATTTCTCAGAAATTCCATGACCAGTGCTAGAGTGAGTAATATCGCATTACCGTCCATTGACAGTGCACGTGCCGAGGGAATTGATTTAGACTGTTTTGTTGATGACTTTGATAGCCGGCATGATAATCGTAGAATTAAGCTACACTAAATGTACTATAATCTACTTCACCTCAGGAAAGGGAAAATCGCCCTGTTGGCAACACTGCATTACTTCATGCATGCTTGCATGGGGTTTAATATCAACATAATATTACCTTACATTCATAACTCATGATTCATTTGTTTAGAAGATATTTTTGCCATATTTTGCGATTTGTTAAAAATATATTGCAAGGAATACATATATATTTTTATATAAGTAATACAAATAACCTCCATTATCATAATGTTTGTGTAGGCATACATGTATATGATTACAAATGCAAGTTATGAAAGTAATGAGGTGTTATTATTGTCATTTGTTATTCCCAAGTTGAATGGGAAGAAGCTCAAGTTGAGGAAAAAATGGCAGATGCATGCGTTGAGGTGGCTGACTCATAGCATGAGGTTGCTGCCTCAAGAGTTGCGCTTGCTGTAAGGGTTGCGGATGCGCAGTAGCAGGTTCCTGAGGAACGAGTTAAGGTTCCTGAGGTGTGAGCTGCGAGAGTTGAGGTAGCGGCTGCGCAGAACGCAGTTCTTGTCTCGCGAGTTGAGGTTCCTGAGGTGCTAGCCTAAGGAGTTGAGACTCTTGCCTTGAGGAGGGTTTAGGTCGCTGCAGCGAGTGCTAAGGTGGCTGCCTCATTGATGGAAGAGGTTGTCGTACCTCAAGAGATTGTTGCCTCGCTGGTGGAACCGCAAGCGGAAGCGGAGGAAGTAAGGCATAAGACTCCTGCTCCCATTGCTGAGGTTGCCTTAAGGAAGGTTAAGGTTGCTGCACAACGCTGGTAACTGGCAACTCAGAACGTGGTAAGGTAGCCTGAGGAACCTCAACTTCGTACGCCTGGCAGACTGGACTGCGGTGAGGCGGAGCTCTCGCAGGAGGAGGCGGAGGTTGCTGCACACCGCTGGTAACTGGCAACTCAAAACGCGGTAAGGTAGCCTGAGGAACCTCAACTTCGTACGCCTGGCAGACTGGACTGCGGAGAGGCGGAGCGTTCGCAGGAGGAGGTGTAACCTTCTCAGCCTGAAACTCACGCATTAAGACCGCAAGCTGCGACTGCATGGACTGCAGCAAAGTCGTCTTGGGATCAACAGACGATAAGGTCTGTTGAGGCAAAGCCTTAATAGAAGATGAGGTCTGTTGAGGCATCGCCTTACCTCTCTTAGGAGGTGTGCAGTCACCTGATGACTGAGGAGAGTCAGAGCTAACCCAATGACTGCATCCGGGTTGTTGAACTCTAACTTCGTACGTCTGGCATAGGTCTGGACTTTACGTTTAAGAGGTCTTGAGACCTGAGACCAGCGTTTTCTCCCCGAAATTTCTTCTGCAGACGAGCAAAATAAGGGCTCAATCGTCTGCGGGTGGGAGTGACGGTCTCTGTAAGACACGCCTGCAACCACCGAGGATACTTCTGTGCGCCGATCAAGGCCTGCCGAACCCTTTTGCCCTTCGACATTGCTTCTCCCCTGGGCTTGGGAGCTTGCAAGAGGTCCCGGACTGGGAGGACGACTGGCACGCACAGAAGTACCCTCACGCACAACACTGACACACTTTGCGCTAATCACTTATCACTTTTGATTTTCTGTTTGCACTTATTTCACTGAACTCGAAACTTTAAGTGGTTTGTACCTGAAACACGCAATTCTATCCTTTCTCAAAAGTTAGTAATTGCGAAAACAGAATTACAATGTAACAGAAAAATCTAATGAAAGATAAATAATTCAGTGGCTGGAAAGAGACTAAACACTAGATCAAATAAACTACGTTTAAAATCTCTCACCGCATAAAGCTTGAGAACAAGAAAAAACTCTAGAAACGTTTACCTTCTTCCCCTAAAGAGACTAGGGAGAAGAGCAAAAACGATAACAACGTTACTCGCTTGAACGAAACGTTTATCCTCCTCTTTCTCCCTCCGTCTCTCTCTCTCTCTCTCTCTCTCTCTCTCTCTCTCTCTCTCTCTCTTGACTTAGAACCTGAGAGAAGAGCCCAATCATATATATCGTTAAAACATATTATTGTTAAAGGAAAAAACTGAAATATTTCCCAAAATGAAAAGTTCCTTTATTAGAATTAAAACCATTAAGTTAAGAAAGAATGAACAAAACGCTAGACACGGTTACTCTTACTGCAACGTGACACCGTGAAAATTCTCTCTCTATCGTAACGATAGAGCGCAAGTTGAACGTTCTGAACGTCAACAACTGCAGACACAAAACAAAACGTTAGTTCAACTTTGAAAACAGTACGAGACTATCAAAGAAATTCTTTCAAAAACATTAAAATAGCATAATATGTTAACAGGTAAAACCGAAATGACGGGCTCAATGTTAATTAACTTCGGTACCAAGAAAAGACCGCCTACTATTAGGAAAGGTCGAATATAAACAAATATAAAAATTAATTTTAATAAGTTTATAATAAAAGGAAGTTAATCGAAGAGGCCTATAAAAGGCGGAGAGATATAAAATAAATCTATAACTTTTGTTAAGCAAAATTAAGAAAGAGAGTCTATACTCTCTTAGACACCAACACTTCCGTCTAAGGGAAGGGTCGGCCATTTAAAGGTGAAAGAGAGTTCATACTCTCTTCGTCACCATAATTAATCAAATTAATTCCAAAAGTTAGCTAAGCTAATAATAAAACTTCCTGAATAGCGAAAGCTGAAATCTTAGAGCAATACTTCACCAAAAACCGTGAACAAGACTCCAAAATTATAAGCGTATCCATGAACGTCTTGCCGGAAGCACGACAGAGGAAAAATTGAAGTGGTGTCAACAAGAAGTACTGCAGTACCTGGCCACAGGTGGCGCTTGTGAGTACACCCCCCTCTTGTATAGCGATCGCTGGCGTATCCCTTCCGTAGAATTCTGTCGGGCAACAGAGTTGACAGCTACATGATTATCGGGTAAGTTTAATATTGAAAAAGTTGATTCCCTATGCTCTGCACCATGTTCCATCAAAAGAGACATGGCTTTTAAGTCAGTCATATTCTTTTTAACACCAATACAATATTTATAAAAAGATATCTCTGGTTATTTCCACGAAGGGGTTGTTGGATTTGACCCAGGTTGCAACTCGAGAGAACATTCTTGTGAACACCTGAGGCAAATCAACTCTCGAAGGATAACTACTATGCATTTCTGGCAAAAAATAGTGTGTTTTTCTTTAATATTTCCTATACTAATTACTTCATCAGAATGGTATTTAGACACAGCACTCTATAGACCTACCTCTAATTTTTTAGACTATAATGCATTGGCAAATCTCTCTTAAAAAAGGCATTTACTCTTGTCCTAATAAAGCCCAAGCCAAGTGAATCAGGACAGTAGGTAGAGTAGTTCGAATACCTACACTACCCCGTCCCTCCCCTCTCCTTCCCCTTCTCTGTCGTGACCCTCCTCCTATCCCTCCAGTAACCCTCTTTCCTAGTCTCTCCACTCTACCTTTTCTGTAACTTGTTATATTTGTTAATTACCTGATAGAATTGATATGTTGGATTCTTATAATTATTCTTAACATTATGATACAGTATTGTTGTATTTTGTTAGGGTGCAAAAGGATTTTATAAGGCGTTCCTTCAGCTGAGGGAACTCAGCGCACTGAGCAAGCTCAGGTCATCAAGTGCACCTAGCTTGCTGAGCAAGCTCAGCTGGCTGATGGAGATCAACTAGCATGCTCACCACGAGGGGATCGCAAGCCTAACCGGGGCTCTTGGGAGACCCTGCCAGCAACTCTTCTGCTGCCAAGGAGTTGCGTAGAATGCCTCCGCAAGGAGGTAGGGAGGAGAAATTGAAAAAAGTTGCACTATGTACACCCTGGAAGGACCATGTGCGTGCGAGCAATTAGGTTGTAACCGAGCTGCTAAGTGAATGCAACTAAACTTTATTAAAAAACCATCAAGTTTATATACAGCAACTTATAAGGAAGAAAGTCACAAAAATTCAAACATGATAAAGCTTATGCTAGCATGGTAACACAGGTTGGTCTATTAACAGTGGAGGGAAGATCGAGTGATAAGATAAAAAATCAAAACCGTTACAGTTTATGAGCGTGTATAAAACGTACGGTACAGTACAGTAGTGTACACGTGTACACATTTACTGTACACTTACAGTACTGATATGCATTCATTTAATTACAAACTACTTATACTGTGACAGAAACCAAATAAAAACAATATTAGGCAGTACTTAGTGTGTTAATTATCCAAGCGAAGGCAATGAGCATCGAGTTATTAGGTTAGGTTGGGAGTTATCCCACCCTAAGGCAGCAAATATTCACGAAATCGTACCTGTCTCTGTTACCTAACCCTCGCGAAGAGTGGGGGCTGACTGTACCCTGTAGTGTAAAATAAGAGTAAAACAAAAATAAAACTTACCTTTACTTCTGTGGCTGTCTAGCAAACTTGAAGGGGCCATTCTGGGGTGGAAAGGCAAGCGTAATAGGAGAAGAATGCTGGAGAGGCAGGAGGAACTGCAGAAAGAGCTGGATATATGGGACAGGTGAGTCAAGAGAACATGTAAAGGTACAGGAGATACTAGGACAGGCAAGTCTGGAAAACCTGTAGGTGCTGGAAATCCAGCAGGTAAAGAGGCAGCACAGATAAAGGGTACAAGATAGGTTGAAGGATTACACTTTCTTGAAATAACTTTACAGTCTAGTTTGGAAATTTACACTTATACAAGATCTACTTGTAACACACCAGAACAACTAAGACTCTTTGTATTTTTATCGTACCCCAAGTGTTGGTGTCCTAGTCGTCAAACTCTTGTAACTGCAGCTGAATCAGAGCAAAACCTTCTGACATGTTTTGAGTAGTAAATCTCTTGACCTTTGGAGTTGGTATTCATTTCTCTCTTTCCTCAATTATTTGCTTCTCCACTTGAAGTGCATCCCCATCAAATACAGTAATACTCTGCACGAGATGCCAGTAGCTCTTTGATATCACTGCCAAATCAGGTTTGCTTGGTTGAATAACCTTCTTGGTGGCAGGGTCATAGTGTCTCCTCAAAGCCATAGAAATCAATAAACTGGGGAAAAATTTTTTCCACACATAAATCAAGTTGTCTCCTTCAGATCAACCCAAAAATTTGTAATGTTTTTCACTGCTGAAAGGATATGGACCTTCCAAAAGTCCTTTACAGTCTAGTTTGTTCCCAGTTGCTATCAAGGCCAGAGCAAATGTTCTTCAAAGATAGTAGGCCTTGAAAGAAGCAATGGCACCTAGGTCAATAGGCGGGAGAATGGCATTGGTATTGGTTGAAGGTAAAACAGCTTAATATTTGCATTAAAGCCATTCAAGTGGGAAAGGAGACCTGGGGAATTGTTCAGCACTAACAACACTTCAAAGAAAAAATTCATGAAAGCACACTATTACTCCACTTCTAGCACAAAGTGGGTAAACCAACCTTCACAGACATGGAGTGTCACCCAGCCTTCTTGTTGGGTCTACAGATGACAAGCAGTTGACCATTCCAAATATACTAGAAATTTTTTTAGATAGGTTGGCACTCACTTTGCCTTTTAAGGCAAAATCCATGTTGGTAAGTTTCATGAACACTTCCATATCTCATCTATTTGAGGATTTTAGATTAATTAAACAATGAGGAGGGGAGAGTCCTCTCAACACTTCTCTCATAGAAAACATTAAGAAGAATTTTTAAAGCAAAACAGTGTGAACAACCTTCATAGGAAAACAGTATGGAAAAACCTTAAATGATAAACTGTAAGAACATTAAAACCTAAGATCTTAGATTAACCTGTGAGAAATATTTTGTCCCCCGCCCCCAAGGTAATAGAAATTATCTATTTCTTCTAAGATCTGCAATTCCGTCACAAAATGAATTACCACTTCCCTCTCTTACTCCTTTGCATAATACTGTATATTGTTGAACTGGATAATCTAAATTGTTATTCCTTGTTCATCTGGTCATCTTGAACATCCTTTGTAACAATTCGAGTTCATCCCCATACCTTAAATGTCTCCTAGCAACTTTCTTGACTGTAAACTTTCCAGAGGCTCCATTCGAGATAACCTCCTCTCTTTGCATGGTACTTTTCCTTTAGTTGCCAAGTGATAAAGACTGCTTCTGTTAACTTCATCCTGAATCCAACCTGACAGCAATCAAACTTACCATTTTTGCTCAGAATTTTGTGCATCTTTTTATAATTTTCGTAGCATGCATGGTCAATTTTATTTTTGTATGATTTTCAAATTGCAGCGCTTCCTTTTTTTATCTGTATATTAATATTATAATGGTCTTTTCTCATTATTCTGATTGTACTTTTTTAGATTAGATTTATATCTAGATCATATTCCCCAGAGCAGAGGCTTTCGAGGTCACTCAGTACCTTTGCATCAATAGGAAGAAACCCAATTTGCAAATGGGGGGCTGAATAGTCTTCCATGGCCCACCATTGGGGAATACAGTCTAAGAATCTTTCCTTTGAGATCGACAAGCTTTTATATGCTACCCTCTGTCTTGTCAGGTTTTGTATACTGTATTCAGGTAATCTCATGGATGATTCTCTCTCCTGCTGCTTGTATTCTAGTACATTTTCACTACTTTCCAAAATTATATCTCCATTTTTCTAGCATGTCTGTATTTTCAACTTTAATTTCTCCATTTTTGTCTTGTAAGATACTTTTTTCTTTTTAATTATTTTTCATGTTCTCAGCCACCTAGCTACATATTCTATCTTTTTTTAATTTTCTCTTTGGTGTATTAAGAATCTGGTTTCATTCATTCCAGTTTCTCTTCTTCATCCATGGTAACTGCCTTCTGGCCTTCATTTCTTGTGTGTATGCATTGCCATCATCTTCCATACCTGTCCTATGCCAGTTTGAGAGCTTCCTTATCTCTACTTTCCAATTCTAAAGCTCAATTCTACCTTGTATCTATAACCTTTCACAGATCTTACAAAGCATACTTATTATAAGGCCCTTTGTGCAACTTATTTTAGCAGTCAAAGGCTCAGTTTTTTATACTATGTTAGCTATTTCCGTTTCTATTCCTTCTTTAACATTCTCCAGATTCATGGTTTCATTTTGACAGGATTTTTTTCAGCTTCCTTGCATCTATAACTGCCACATCAGCTTACAGCAATATGTTTTGTTAAGCATGTTTTATAGTGCAGTTTTCTTTGTCATCATCTGTACTTTTCAGCACATTACAGTATAATCAGTGTGTCCACTCATATTCTATCAGCCTTTTTCTGGGTTTCTTCAAACATTAAACCTTGACTTTGGTCGTTTTTTTTTTTATCACCTCAACAAAAATACTAATACCATTACCAGAAGTGAATTATGTAGATACGAAGGATAAATATCAAAATCAATTATATGAAAAGTTGGCCATAACTTGTGTATTTTTCTAAGTACTGTATATATAATATTATTATAATTATTTTTACATGTATTACTACTATATCAGTACATCCGTCTTCACAATACCAAATATAATATATCAATATTTTTCTTTGGTTACACGAGTATGAGGGAAATTAATAGTAAGCCTAACATCCCTTGTTGTAAATAGACTTGATTTTAATTATATATTTACATTTTAAAAAGTCAAAATTCTTAAATGAACTAAAATTTACTTCTTAATATTCACTGCTGTAAAGCAGAGGTTTCTTCTGTGATATCTAAATCATAATAGGTCTGCAATAATGTTGAATATATGAATTATATGTATCTAAATGCTTGATAAATTGAGGATAAAATACATTAATATATATCTAATAGATCTATTTTAATTCTAAAAACTTCCCCTCATGTTCATATTGTTTCTCTTGAAGCTTGGCTATGTTGAAGTTTACCCCCAAAATAACAAAATTTCCATTTTCTTTCCTTTCAAGAGGCCTAAGCCTCTAGTACAGCACTGAGACAATCTATTGGTTAATAGTAATAGCCTCAGCTTGGGTATGCCATAGATGATTTGTCTTTCAATCTTTTCATTGACTTGTGGTTGATAAATTGACACTTTGTTTACCTACTTCAGATCGTAAATGTTTTAAAAAGGTTATTGAGGTTGTAAACATTAATAAGGGACATATTCTGGATAGTTTAGCAATCAGGATCGATATTCTCTGTTTCTTGTGCCACAGGCAATTTATATAATTGTTTTAGGGAAAGTAACTGTATGTTCATGACAAAACTAATAGTTTCAAATGTAAAAGGTAAGAAACTTTTAGTTCAAGAGAAAATCAAGATAAAGTAGTTGATTAAAAAGAGTATGATGAAAATGTCACTGTAGCCATTAACAAACTCTGGGCTGTGATAGTAATTAGCTTCATAGGGTCTTGTCATCTTTGGCTTAATTTGTAACATCTAAGTGAGCCAAAAAGTCTTCCGGCAAAGGCAGATATTTTTGCCTAACCTGTCAAGTTTTAAACCTCAGCCTAGTGGTTCTAGTACACCCGTTAGGAAGGGTTTTGATGGCCTATTTTAGAGCCTCGCACTCTTGAATTACTTGAAATCCTACTGCGAAAACCGCCCCCCAAGTTTCCCATTCAGTCTGATTCTTTCAATTCCTTGACTTAGAGGTAGAACACTGAGCTAATAGCCTGGACTTGAATATTCCTCTGTTTGAGCAATAACTTATTTTCACATATAGGTACATTCCTGTAGAACAAAGTGTACCTATATTTGATAAAAATCTTAAAAGTTTCAGAGAAAATTGATCGGTTGCACCATGATTCAAATGGCAGTTAGCATCGGTCTCATGTAAGCTCAGCCATTAGTGTATCTAGTGTTTTTCCTCCTAAGAAGTATTAATGTAGGTGCTAATACCTACATTGCTGGAACAAGTCCCTTACCAAGCGCATATGCAACGGTTCCTGTTCAAAGTAAACATACAGGAAAGTCTGTACATGATTCTTTAAGAATTTATCAGGCTAGGGGGAAGAAGATGAAGGCAATGTAGAGGAAGAGCCTGAATTGGATGATTTATCTCCTTTTTAATGATTAAGGATACTTATATCTGAAAGGTATAAAAATAAGTTACTTATGGTATGTTCTGATTCTAGATTAATTAATATATCACATGCACAAGAAAAGCTGCTAATCTGGTTCCTGTTTAGTGTAAAACCTTTCTTCCCACAAAAGAGTTTTGAGATGTTTAAATATGTAAATCAATTGCCTAACTTCGTTATTGATACAAATCTAATTATATCTCTTAAACAGATCATTAATGTTAATTAAATGAGACCTTTAAATGCAAGATATGAGTTACTTTATTAAAAAATTACTTTTATATTGTTAACTAGTAATAAAATGGGGAGTATTCAGTCTTAGAGAGGAGAAACTTGTAGTCATCAGAATCTTATCTTATTTTGGATTACTGTATATGACTCGGTAAGATAAAACTATTTCAGACTAACTTCCAATGCTGCAGCAGGCTTTGTATATTTAGTGATTGAGTTCAGAGAACAAGTGTGTTCCTCTATAGTTGGAACATTATCTGATGATAAGTAACATTCTTTCATTTCTTCTCCAACTCTGGGTCCAGTATTGGATAAAAATAAAATTGATAAGATGACTGCAAAAGTGGATGCCAAAATATAAAGGTAGACAATCAGGATTTCCTCCTACCATACATTTTGGCTGAAATGCAAATAGGGATGATAGAAGTTATTGGTGAATGCTATGACAGTCTTCCCCCAACAGATCTCTGTAGGGGAAAGACTTTCCACTTTTATCAGGTTTGGGAAAGACTTCATCCAGAACAGTGGGTGCTGTCCATGGCCAGAGTGGGCTATCAACTTTCCCTGTACTTCAATCTTCCCCTGTACAAGGAACCAATACCTTTTCCATGTAATAAAATCAATTTATCAAAGACCCAAGTTTTGAAAAGAGATTGTCAAATTTCTAGAAATCAATCCTATTAAAGAGGTCTTGAATCCATCTTTGGGCTTTTGTAACTGGTTATGCCTAGTTCCTAAAGCATCAGGAGGTTGGAGAATGGTTTTTGATACCTTGATTCTGCACATGTTTATACCAAATATTTGAGGGAACCTCCCTTGATGGTTCTGGGGGGCAGCAAGGAAAAGGAGATTGGAACTTTGAGATACTTTAGAGAAGTTCTTTCACATTCCTATTTATCTAAATTCAAGGAAACTCCGGTTTGTATATGGTACAAAGGTTTACCAAGTTAGGTAATGAAGCTTTGGTCTCAAGACAGCTCCTTAAGTCTCTTTTTCCAGGATTTCGGCTCCCATCTCAATAAGATTTCTGGGAATTGGAAGACTTTTATATCTGAATGACTGATTATTTCTTAATGCTTTATTGGAAAGGATTTGGGATCAAACTAGTGTACTTACTCAGGTTACTGGAAAGGTTGGGAATCCTGGTCAATTTGGAAAATATCTTTCGGTTCCAACTCAGAATATTCTATATTTGGGAATGATAATAGTAACAGTTCCTTGCAGTTTTTCTTTTTAATCCAAAAGAGGATTTGCCCACTTATTACCCACTTATTGTTTTGTTAAAAAATACCAATAGGATAAAGACAGTGTCAGTACAGATGTTGATGAGACTGCTCGGGACCATAACTTCTTTAGAAAAGTTTGTTCTGTTGGGCCAACTAAAGATTTGAGTTTGCCAGTACCTCAATCGGAACTGAACAGGATATTCAATCTAGATGCAATTTCTATTCCAGTGATGAAGAACCAACTTCAACTGCTGAGTTTGTGAGGAAATCCTTGCCAGTTATCACAGCATTTCCTTGGAAGTGAGGATTCCAGACCTTTCTCTTTCCATGGATGCTTCTAAGGAGGAATGAGGTGCAACTCTATATTTTCTTTTCCCATGGAAATTGATGATGATAGAATTGACTCTTCATATCAATTGGCTGAATCTTCCAGTAGTATTCAAGGCCCTTCAGGCTCACGAGTTGCTGGTAATGGGAACTTGCATGATGGTGGCGTTTTCAAACTCAACAGCATTAGTTTATATCCAGGAACAGGGGAAACAGAGTCAGAATCTCCAATCAGATAGCAGAAAGGATTTTGACTTTGATCAATTTGAGAGGGATAGTCCTTCTCCCAGGGTTTTTCAACAAGGAAATCAAACATCTTGGCCAATAGCAGTAGTAGGTTGGCCAAGGCACCAGCCATCCATTGCAATACTACCTGCTAGAGTTATTGGGTACTTTAACCGGCCAGACAGTACTACTGTCTGGTTATGGCTCATTTTTCCTTTGCCTATGCATACACTGAATAGTCTGGCCTGTTCATTCCACATTCTCCTCTGTTCTCATACACCTGACAACACCTAGTTTACCAAAGAATTCTTCGCTCAAGGGGTTAACTACTGCACTATAATTGTTCCATAACTACTTTCCATTTGGTAAGGGTAGAATAGACTATTTAGCTATGGTAAGTAGCTCTTCTGGGAGGACTCTCTCGGGTAGCGCCATAGCCAATGCACCATGGTCTTCCATTGTCTTGAGGTAGAATTCTCTTGCTTGAGGGTACACTTGGGCCCACTATACTAATTTCTCTTTGTCTTGTTTTTTAAGTTTTTATAGTTTAAATATGAAAGAGCTATTTTAAAGTTATTACTGTTAAAATATTATATTTTAATAGGTCATTACTTCTTCTATAGTTTATTTCTTTGTTTCCTTTCCTCACTGGGCTATTTTTCCCTGTTGGAGCCCTTGGGCTTATAGCATCCTGCTTTTCCAACAAGGGCTGTACCTTAGGTGGTAGTAATAATAATAATAATAATAATAATAATATTTTGGGAGTAGACCCTCTTTTAAGCAGGTTTTATTAAAAGTGATTGCTGCCTCAGTGGCGTTAATCTTATAATTAACTTTTTCTATTGTTCTTATTATCTTCTTCTCTTCATTTGAACAATCCGTCAGTAACTGGGAAAGGGACATATCAATAGGAAGGTGATGAAGACCATATCATTCACAATTTGTCTTTAATATATCACAACACATTGTAAAAGTACAGATAATATGTACAAAGTATAAAACACTATCACAATGTTAGTGCACACAAAGTAATTGTCACTTTTATACAAAATTTATAAATTACGTGGTGTTAAGTTTAACACATCCTTCGACTCAACCGGTTTCGAGCAGTGAGAAGGTTTTCTGCTCATTGTCAAGAGTGAACTGAAATGCAGGTGTTGTTTTGATGGCTTATATACGGAGTCCTGCTACGAGATTCCATCTTCACTGGTTAAGAACCGCCCTAGGGCGGAGACCGTTAATCCTATTGGGTGGTGGCCTCTGCCTCGCCTCGCCTCCAAAAACATAATTTCATGACAACAAGGGAGCATATAGTGAAAAATGTAACAATCATCGGCCATGCCCCTGACAGTAGACGTCTCCGGATAATGGAAGCTATTTTTATTCAACAACAAAGACCTAACCTCAACACCACGCAAGAAGGGACCTTATTGCCAACATGTATAAGGTCCACTATCAACAATAGTCCAGGCAATAACAACTATGACAGGACTGATATAGCTGAAGGTCAAAACAGGGATTATCTCCTGACAGAACCAGAGCCAGTAATCCCACCAAACATCCCGGCGAGGCAGAGGCCACCACCCAATAGGATTAACGGTCTCCGCCCTAGGGCGGTTCTTAACCAGTGAAGATGGAATCTCGTAGCAGGACTCCGTATATAAGCCATCAAAACAACACCTGCATTTCAGTTCACTCTTGACAATGAGCAGAAAACCTTCTCACTGCTCGAAACCGGTTGAGTCGAAGGATGTGTTAAACTTAACACCACGTAATTTATAAATTTTGTATAAAAGTGACAATTACTTTGTGTGCACTAACATTGTGATAGTGTTTTATACTTTGTACATATTATCTGTACTTTTACAATGTGTTGTGATATATTAAAGACAAATTGTGAATGATATGGTCTTCATCACCTTCCTATTGATATGTCCCTTTCCCAGTTACTGACGGATTGTTCAAATGAAGAGAAGAAGATAATAAGAACAATAGAAAAAGTTAATTATAAGATTAACGCCACTGAGGCAGCAATCACTTTTAATAATAATAATAATAATAATAATAATAATAAGTTGAGCAGAAAAAACCATTCTTCCAAATGTATAGTCTCTACATCCATCAGTGTCTAAAGTACTGTAATTGGTGGGGATCACTAAACAATAGAAAGAATAGTTGTGTTTCCTAGTTCCAATTCCTTTGGCATGGAAGTTGGATGCACAGTTACAAGACTGGTCAAACCTGAATCTCCTATGATATACAAATTCAGGGTGCTTACAGACAGCAGGATAACTATGGTGGCTGCATTTTGTTATAAAAGACAATATTTTCAAATCTGCAGCCTCTTTTGTCAGAGCCGTCTGAGAAGATTGAAATAGGTTGCCGTACAAGTTCAATCTCCTTGACAATCAGCTTTAGGGGCAGTGCTCCAAACACAAACTTGCTATATCTAACCGCATGAAGACTGTACACAGTATTTTCCAAGACAAAGCGTTTTCAAATTCCTCCAGATTATATTTCTTAGGTTCCAAAAGACAATTTAATAATAATGTGTATCTATGGCAACAGAATATTTATTTTAATTGGTACAGGACAAGGAATGTCGGTAATTAGGACTAGTTTGGATAATATAGTTAAATTCTTGCTTTTACTTTTATATTAAAATTAAAAGGTAACAGATCCATGCTATATATTGTACTCTAGCATCTTTCAGTTATTATTGTGGATATATTTAGGTCTTTTGATGTTGAAAAACCTAGGGTATTTAGTGTTTTTTCTTTTTTATCCAGATGTAGCATTCGAATATAGAAAAACTTTGTATTCCAAACCTTTGAAACATCTGTTAAATAAAGATCTCATGGCCAAGACTTTTCTTGTTAGCATTAGAGTTAGTTAAATGTAATAGTGAACTAAATGCTTAGGAAAGAATAAGATACTCTTATTTCTTTTGCAGAGCTAAGAATAATTTTAAGACTAAGGTTTGTCTCAATTCTTTCAGATTCCTTCTCTAGGAAAAGACGTTAAGGTTACATCAGAATAGATTTCTTGTCCTGTGAAAACTATCAAGCATTATTTGGACAATATTACAGATATTAGGTGCTATGTTCCTAATTTATTTGTTTTCTGGGGTTAAGATGTCAAAGGCAGTGTCCTTTACAGAGGGTCACATAGACTCTCAGGGAATCTGATCAAAGTCAAATGAAAGACTAAAATTGCAGCGATTTCTTATTTTTTGTAGGACTCTTTCTTTGAAGAGTTTTAGCAGCGCTTTAGTTGTGTACTAATAGTCTAGGCAATTAGTTTTGACTTAGAATAAAGAATAAGCATCTATGTTCACCCTACCCAAGGTTACTACGATTAACCAATAGACTGTCTCAATGTTTTACTAGAGGCATATGCCTATTAAAAGGAAATAGATTGGAAACTTTTAATTTTGGGGTAGACTTCTTTATCAGCCAATCTTTTTGAGAGTAGCAATATGAACAGGTAGACGTCAATATAAGCCAAACTTTAAGAGAGAAGCAATATGAACACCAGGAGTATGGAAATAAATGCTATCAAAAACCCCTTTCTTTTTTTTACCAAATGCAAAGGATAAAATTATGAATAACTTCAGTAAGAAAGAGAAAATTTCATTTGTGAATGGTATGTCACCTGGAATGTAAAGAAAGATGAATCAATGATTGACTAGATGAGCAGTAGTAGAAAATAACTTACTATAAAAATGTTCATATACACCCAAAAATGTCATCAAAGTAAAGTAACTGGAGTTAGAGATGGTAAAAGAAGATCTACACAGTTGAGCCAAAGATTAGCACACGGAGGATGATATGAGTGGCCTCCATACGTTAATTTGCTACCACCGCCGGCTAGGCACACACCGCAGACTTCACCTTCGTTCATCTGACTCTCGCTACCTGGCATTTCCACCTGCTAATATAAGAAAAAAGTAAGGTCACAGTTTATTCATATAACTGGCTATGAAATAAGCTTATGCTCAGCCTATTTAAAACTGTATTCTACTAGCATTTTCCAAATGGCTAGCAAAATAGTGATTTTCCTTATTTCAATACTTAATCAATATTGCTATTGTTTTAAGCATAGTTTCCACCTGTCTTTAAATAACCTAAATAACCTACATGAGAATGACACCTATATCACCAGATATCTGTATTGTGACAGTACTCCCATTCGTTTATGTTTTCACAAACCTTTCACCATGTTAAGGGATCACCACTTGGAAAGATTTGCTTGTGTGTTAAGGAATAAATGGCCACTATTACTGGTTTTATATGTATACTGTATTAAAAAGTTTGATTCCCAAAACTTTAAACAGGATATGAGTTAGCAGCTTGAGTGGATGTGAATGTGTTGAGGTGGTTTGGCCATGTTGAGAGAATGGAAAATGGCTGTCTGCTAGAGAAGGTGATGAATGCAAGAGTTGATGGGAGAAGTACAAGAGGAAGGCCAAGGTTTGGGTGGATGGATGGAGTGAGGAAAGCTCTGGGTGATAGGAGGACAGATGTGAGAGAGGCAAGAGAGCGTGCTAAAAATAGGAATGAATGGCGAGCGATTGTGACAGTTCCGGTAGGCTCTGCTGCTTCCTCCGGTGCCTTGGAAGACCCCGGAGGCAGCAGCAGTAGGGGATTCAGCATTATGAAGCTTCATCTGTGGTGGATAATGTGAGAGGGTGGGCTGTGGCACCCCTAGCAGTACCAGCTGTACTCGGTTGAGTCCCTTGTCAGGCTGGGAGGAACGTAGAGAGGAGAGGTCCCCTTTTCTGTTTCATTTGTTTGATGTCGACAACCCCCCAAAATTGGGGAAAGTGCCTTGGTATATGTATGTATGTATGTACCTATATACTTTTTATCTCATTAATGTAAATGTTTCAAAGTAATTTCTCACCATCGAGAACTTAGTGATAAAATTCACTTCCAAACAATCATGGTTTTAAAGTAGCAAATAATTAGTTTTATTGTTCCATGAACTCTTCTCAAAATTTAAAAATATATTCTTAAGAAAATATTTTGGCAGTGACTTGGAATCATTTAAAATTTCAGGTTATGTAACATGTATAGGAAGCTTCAATAATTTGCCAGGATATACGTCAAATTTTTTTCAATGCTCACATGAACTTGGAGGCCGAATCTTTGGTCCCTCAGTGCACACTCATCAAAATTTTTCTGAAAATTCGCATTAAAAATCCAAGCAAATATTCAAAACTACTGTATAAGATCGCAATCTTATCTTTGATTATAATGGTGCCATATAAAATTGGCACAGTCCTTAATACAAATGAGGATTTTACCTATGCCAAAGATAAAATATGGAACATATAGTCTTAAAGAAATCTGCATTTTATTGCTGATAAAATTAAATTTATATGTTCACTTTAAAAAGCTTCCGATAACTTGAAAAAATCATGGGTATAGTTAATTTCTTCACAATCTCAACGTACGATCCTTCAC
Source organism: Palaemon carinicauda (assembly GCF_036898095.1). NCBI lineage: Eukaryota > Metazoa > Arthropoda > Malacostraca > Decapoda > Palaemonidae > Palaemon > Palaemon carinicauda. Next base: position 301,714,228 of record NC_090725.1, on the reverse strand, counting down.
AAATTGGTTTCCTATTTCCAAAAGACTGAAAATATTTCTTTTCTTAAAAGAACTTACGCAATAACAGCAATATTATTTCCATTTTCCTATATATTCTGCTACCTTGAAATTTGCTTCCCTCAATTTTATTCAAAAGGAAACTTTAATAATAATGAATTCTTGATACTTAAAATTTAAGAGTTTTTTAAGTTTACTTACAACAATCTTTTATAATGAACAATGTAGAATTAACTTATTCCTGTTTCCACTATATTTCCATGGTATACATAGATGACTTCAGTATATTTCATGAAACAAAATTAATACATTATAGAAACTAATCTTGCTGTTTAGCTAACTTACCTTTGACAAGCTGCTTTCTGAATCTAGTAGTATTTCCTCCCACAAAGATTTTGCCTGCGCTAACAGCTGGTCAACTTTGATGCTTGTGGTTACACGTTGACTCGACTTGGAAATTCTGTCACATACGTACCAAACTTCCTGCAAATCTGATATGAACAATTTAAACATAACTTTAACCAATCTAGATTTCAAGAATTATAACTAGATATAGTCAAAGTTCTTTATATAAACTTATGATTTAACATTGTTTGAGCTCCATTTCAATTTTACTAAATATGATATCTAACTTACTAAATAAATAATCTTGCATCTGGGTGGTTGCAAGAACCTGTGACTTCAATTTTTTGTCCATGAGTTTAGTCAAGATACCTTGACCTTGTTCTAATAATTTCAAGCTTCCCTCCAAACAGCGTTGCCATGACCCTGTGTGGGCCTCATCGTAGCTATTCTGAAAAAAAAAAAAACTTGTATGCTGTACTGAACAAATAATTAAAAGCACTGTTTACATAAAAAAATATTCACAATGTAAATTTATATCTTTTTGTAGTATTCAATAACAATGCATCACAAATGATAAATTAAGTTATGAAACTAATTCAATAGATAGTATACCAAACTTTATCATCAAAAGTATGATTACATATCACTGAAAAACAGATAACATAAGCTTGGTATTTATCTGAAAGCCAATTTACAGCAATATAAAATCCCAACTTTTCTATTTATAATTTTATATAGAAAATTTTCTTAAACACCCATTCTTTTGCTTGAGGATGCACTTGACCCACTATTCTATTTTTTCTCTTAATCTTTTCTAAATGGTGTGTTGGGCAGGTCAAATAGCAGGCAGGGGACACCTGATGGTTTATCAAAAAGTTGCATTTTCCCTATTCGTTTATCATCTTCTATAGCATTCCTTTTCAAAACCATCCTTACTGTGTTTTCTCTACTGGAAGTGGCTCTCTTGGAGGATACTAAACCTTGCCTGATGTATCGGCTCCGTCAGGTTGACCACTTTTATTGAACATTTTACCTTTTAGTCAATGAGTTGCATATTTATTTTTTCACTACATAGTTAAGTACACATTTCTTATCATTGTTCTTAAGGTTTCTTCATGTAGGATAGCCCTTTTAATTGTTCTAATTTCTTAGTCTGTCTGGAGATATTGAGCAAAATCCAGGACTACTTGAAAGGTTTAAAGGCCACTCATGAATGGCAGAGGCACGGGACAGTGACATTGTCCTATCAAGCAGGACAATGCCCTAGAGACTGATCATATATGCATATGATCAGCACTTAAACCTCCTCTCCACCCAAGCTAGGACCAAGTAGGGCCAGGCAATGGCTGCTGATGACTCAGCAGATAGACCTGTAGGGCCCCCAAACACCCCATCCATAGCTCACAGGGATGGTGAGGGTGCAGCAACCAAAGAAACTCACAAGTTTAAGTGGGACTTGAACCCCAATCTGGCATTTACCAGTCAGGGACCTTACCACATCGGCCACCACAACCCAAGACTTGTGTGCATCCAAGACTTGACCGATCTCATAAGCTCTCCCCCTCTTGTGATGTCAGTCATGAAATTCTGAGCAGCCTTTGTGAAAAATCTATTCTATCTATACCAAGGAACTTGCCCCAATTTTAGGGGGTAGCTGACATCACACAAATGAAAAAAAGGGAACCTTTCCTCTTTACACTCATCTCAGCCTGATGAGGGACTCGACCGAGATCGACTAGTACTGCTAGGGTGCCACAGCCCACTCCCCCCCATTATCCACCACAGATGAAGCTTTATAAGCTGAATCCCCTACTGCTGCTACCTCCGCGGTCATCCAAGGCGACCAGAAGAAGCAGGAGAGCCTACCCGAACTGTGTCACAATCGCTCACCATTCATTCCTTTTTCTGGCATGCTCTTTTGCCTCTCTCACATCTATCCTCCTATCACCCAGAGCTTTCTTCACTCCATCCATCCACCCAAACCTTGGCCTTCCTCTTGTATTTCTCCCATTTGAAATTTATGTACTTCAAAAGTGATCTTAAACTTGTTTTATTTAAAAATCTTGAAAGTTTTCATTTATCAAATTTTGTTGATTAATTTCAGAATATAGTATCCAAATATTTTTGCCCTAAAGTCTTTACATTAAAGCGTAATTGTTTAACAATTGTAATTCTGATGAAGTCGTAGGAAAAAAAAGATGAAAAAGTCTACAAACATGTGTCGACGCCAAATAATAAATGGAGAAACGTAAATGCAGTTTACCTGTTAACCTGGAAACTATCTGAGGCTCAGATTTTTCTGAGAGACGCAGTCTTCAATTTTTGGATGCCACTAAAATACAGTATATGTTTAATTTAGCAAACCATATTGCACTCTGATATGCATATTTCACTTAAGACAAATTATTCTTTTTCAGTAGACCTGTTAATTACAAGAGGATCTCTCAAGGACAAACTAACGACCCAGAGAAACCAAGAAAGAGTCCTAGGTTTACTCCAGTTTCCCTCAGTAACAGACACATTACTGAGATTCAATCTAGTAGATATCAATCGAGTTTGGCGGTCCAAGAGAACAATAAATATCGAGTCTAAATTTCTCGGGTTCCACCTACACTAGGGGAAAAAACTTCAACAATGGACGAAGGTCAAAAACCTAGCAAACTCAGTACCTTTCTTTACGATTCTCAGCAACAACATTGGTAGTCCATTTAGATGACTCTCTAAGCGTTTAAGGAGGATATTCCCAATACGAATAGGTCCAGGGGTTGTGGAAAGTGGCACTCCGACAACATCCAATATCTTAGAAGTCAAGGAAATGTTCTTGACTTTAATAGGTCTTTCCCCGTCACAGAAACAACATATCAGTTTAATTTTAGACAGCCGAGTGATAGTCCACTGCATTAACAGGGGAGGTTCCAAATCAAGTCACATAAATTAAGTGATGGTAGCTATCTTTTCAATGACAACAGGGAACCTTTGCCACCTGTCAGCTGTTCACCTGGCGGGAGTAAGAAATGTGGTTGAGGATGTTCTACCAATGACACCTCCGCAGGAGTCGGAATGGTCCTTAACCAAAAAGTCATTTAACTCACCCAGAAATAGATTTTTCCTTCGTCAAAATCCCTTTTTCAGTAGACCTGTTAATTATGTATATGATGACTTGGAGGTCTAGTCTCCTGGTAAGTGACAATATATGATAATCAGCAACAACCTTGTAACATAGCGAACACTTAGCAATTTACATAATCCTTCAACTACCATTAATTGAATATAATCTAAGGCCAATACACAGCTACACTTTATATTTATCAATCAACATAAATTTATGAAATATGTGAATATGAATTCCTATATTTTGACAAGCAAAACCAACATAATAATCAAGTTACGGTTTGTTAGGGGGAAGGGTTACTTAGTAAAAAACAATAAAATTCCCCCCTAAAATATTTTTGTCATAAAATTTGACAGAATACTAAAAAAACCACAACTACAAATGAAAAGAATGATTTTCCTGAATTGATAATACACAACTTATTATCTGGTTACAACAACGTACAGCACAGTATCACAACATTTTGTGAATACCAGTACAGTATTAACAAAAACCTTGCATATATTATTGTTACACATGCACATGAATATATTTTGTCAAAAATATTCTCCAGCCCCACTTTTGAGCAATTTAGAAATACCTTAGTTGCTTCCTCTCTGATGATACTATATTTATCCATAAGTCCTCCAGTAAATGAATCTAAAACTGTATTTGGGCCTGCTGACTGGGTAATTCCACCTGAACCATTGCCATTTGGTGACAAACCTGCAAGATGATAAAACAAAAATAAAAAGACTAAGTTTATTAATCTGATAAATTGAAATCTTACTACTGTACATATCTGCTGTTTTATGATATGCTAAATGCCAAAAAACTTCTACTTAACCATTAATGTATTTTTCATGGACCATTAAAAGAAAAACCTTGGTATTAAAGGATGATAATCCATCCATTAAGAATCCCTTGACATAAATTGACAGAGTATTCTCACCCATTAAGATTTTAATAGCAGTGATAAAGACTTTTAAAAATTATGCATATCAAATTTCTCAATAACCTATGAACAAGAGGGGACAGGGATGACAAATTCTTAACTAATGTTGGATTACAAACAACTAAAGAAGTTTATTTGAAGCTTGTATTAATTATCTGTTTTTCTTTACTTCTGTGAAATATTCTTTACAATAAAATGCATCCATTGGGTTGAAAATAGAACTGATATCTAAATCAAAGTGCGGAATTAATATTTTTAGAGATAACTGATGTCAAAATTGCAGTGTGGAATTAATATTTTAGAGATCAAAGGAAACTATAGTCAAAGACACTTATCCACATTGAAAAAGATGAACTGAGAGGCAGATGCGAAATAAACTTTTTCTTATTTTAACTTAAGTACTTCACTGAATACATTTAACCCACTACAATAGTCATGTCTTCTGTGTAGCTAGACTTGTAAGGTAAATCAAATTAGAATTTATTCGACTAAAGTAACCCCTTGATGAGCTACTGGCAGAACTTGTAAGCGAACAGAAACGCATGTTATTCGAAACGTGATTTGATTCAACACAAACAACAAACATAATTATAAAAATTTGATTGAATAAAAAATCTAAGACCATTTACAATATGATATATCATCTCCCAAAATAAAACAGATGTTGCTTAAGGTCGCTTACTTTAGCATGACAAGTGATACAAGTATCTATATTATCTACTTGACTTTTACCTTGCAATCTGGAAATCTAATAAAGCGACAAAGTATAAGGAACTACAAGGGTTTAGCTGCAGATGGATCAAAGTTAGTTAAATAATTTGAGACGAGAGGAACACAATAGACCCAAAAATGGAAATCAGGCTAGTGTAAGCCTCCAACAATCGAAGGCTCGCTGGCCCTCTGAGAATAACAAAAGAATTTTGACAAGTTACAATCTAAAATCTCATCAATGACTTGACCGGAGAGTATTGACATGTCATATCGTTATCCAATCCATGAAAGACAACTAATTTCTCTGCTCATCCACTTGGCTTGCCTTTTCGGTCGTTATGAAAACTAAGGTTAGTCGTGTTTTTCACAATGTTGTTGTACTCACAATGGTATTTTTCAGTGAGGAAAATAACATTAACTTATAACACAATAAGCACTTACCACAATCTGAAAGAAGGGAAGCCAATTAAACATCAATAAACATTTAAAAAACCGGCAAATAAAGTGATTCAAGACAACTCCCTACTTGATTACCCACAAAGAGTATCTCTTTAGTCAACCAACTTACAAAAATTATTTTCGTTTATGAGGTGCAATGATGTGGTCAATACTAGATATCACATTCAAATCAAAGAGAATATTATGCTACAGGTGAGTCTTATACTGTACAATTCAATACATCTGCATTATAGAACGCTTAAGACCTAAACGGGAACTGGAATTGCTAGCCTTTTTTCTGAATGAGACAAGAATACATATTGACTGTATCCATCATGAAGTTGATAACCAAGGGATATATACGGTCTAGAAAGGGGCTATATCAGCATATTTGAAAGAATAAGAAGCTTCCAAACTTACATTACTCAACTTATTAGGGTATTTCTCAGCAATAAGGTATCATAAGGTTTGAAAGAGATAATTCCCCACTTTCAAGGTGTCCTTAATCTACCTGTATCGTAGGTTGAACAGAGGAAAAATCAGATGATTTCCCAATTTATTTACAACTAGAGTGAATGTGGGGGATACTGCACAAACACGTGCAGGACTCATTTGTTAGTGTTTGTACTAGTACCTATATTTACCCACTTGAATTAACCTGTGATGAGCTAGTAGCTGAGCTTGTATGAGAACGAAACGTTGTCAAAGAAAACATGATGCAAGCACTCAAGTCGAGTTGAAGCTTTGTTCACCCAAACAAGGTTTAAGGGAATCATCAAATATGCCTTACCATCCACTTATGTAATACAATATACTGTAATTTAGGAGCATTTACTTTAGCAATTGGAGGGATATTCGGATCTAGACTACCCAATCTGTCCTCTGCCTCCAAATCTAACTTTTATAGAATGTCTAAGATTGAGGTATCAAAGGGTTTAGAAGAGGATGGGTCTAAATTGTTTAAAGAATTTGTGAGAGGCTTTCAAATCTAACACAAAAAAATTTCAGAGCCCTTGCTGAAAGAAACACTTTGAACACTAGACTTAATCTGGGGGGTTTAGGTTTGGTTGGCCAATAGGCTGGATAGGACCCAAGTTGCCTGAACTTTAAAAAATGAAGCTAGTGATGTAAAGTACTTAGGAAGCTCATCACTATCGAAAGTTAACATGATTATGTGAATTGTCTAAAGGTGAAGGCTTGTCGTTATGGTCATCATCCCCACTACAATCAACTATCATAGACTTCCCTGACTTTTCCCTTGATTTAACAGCAAGTTCTCTTTATTGCCTTGCACTGCTAAACTTCCTTGACAGCCATCAAAACACACCATACGATGATTTTGAGATAAAATATTTCATGTAAAAAAGTCAACTATAAAAAGTAGAATAAATTGGTATTAAAGTGAATTTAAATCCTTACCATTTCCATTTATTGAAGATAAGTCTGTCATAGCCAATGAAGAATCCAATGAGAGTCCACGCAGCTGTTCTTCTACACCACCTATTTCAGTTCTGTGGAGTTAGAAAATAAAAAATTATTAACTTTGGAAAATATAAAACTTTAATAACACTAAAACCGATCAGCAAAAATTACCCAGTTTCTTCATTGCTATCTAATAACAAAAGATTAAGTATAGGATAACTGTACTTGACATATCCTAAAAAAAGAAGTATGATAACATGAAATTTGGGTTCTTCAAGATAAAAACGGCTTACGTACATCTTTAAAACACTATGCGAAGCACAGGAGTTTGCCGCAGAATGATTAGCACAACAAAATCTCAAGGAAATTGGGTTAACTTCTCCAGGAACAACCAGAACATAACTAAAATATTTGCATATTTGGCAGACCCAATCCTTTCCTTTCACGCAGATGATCCAACATGCAATATTGTCATCAAAGGAGATGCTGCCTTTTGTAGCAAAGCTGAACAGGAAATGCTAACCTACAAGGCTCCACTAACAAAGAGGCAGATACTAGTCCTTTTATGCTGCATATGTTGAAGATATCTCACATGCAATCATATGTTTTTCAAACACTGATGATGTCATCATAATAACATCTAGCATGGAAAAGAAAGGGATTTTGACGAAGGAAAAATCTATTTCTGGGAAGAGGCCTGTGACGGCCGGTGAGAGAAAGGTCCTTCCTTATACCTTTCCTAATATAAATCTTCCAAATATACTAGAGAAAGATAAAAGCATGGAATGCAGAGGTTACAACCCTCGCGCGAACACCTTGTAGGTGTCGTGTATTAAACAAAGGCGTGTGAAAACCACTATTCACAGGTTGTCTTCCATTTAGATAATCCCTTCATCAATGGGGAGGGCCGTGACAGGCCCTAGAGAACATGGTTGAACTCCCCAACGACACCTACCACGCGCGCCCTCTAGGACATCCTTCTGTAATTGGACTTGCATCAAGCCAAGTTTTTTTTGGGCACAGTGTTTTTTCGAAGAGTTTCTCGTTATTTCAACATGACTGACGTTGTTACTTCACCCTTACCAATGTTAAGTACCATAGTTTGTTTTGGCAGCTTTTGGCAGTACCGGGCATTTGTTCTGTTTCCATTATGGTGGTTTTTAGTTTTGGAAGCGATTGTCCTGCCGAGGTATCGGCAGCCATTTTGGGTATGTTCACTTCGGTAAATTTTCTAGTTATTTTTGCCCATCTGGTACTCTGTCAGCTAGGTTATATCACTTACGTTTTATGGCCTTTTATGTTATCATTAATTATTATTAGTTTTTACTATGGTATTTATTTGCTTGCAAGTCCAATTTGGACCTACGAAGAATAGCGATTTAAAGATAGCGTTTTAAAGCATAGTAGCGATTTAAAGCTTAGCGATTTAGTCTGTTAATTTGTACCCTGGAGGGTTCGTTTTAGACTATATCCTTGTTTATTTGTTACGTTGTCGTTATTCTTCGTTATTACTATTACTAAGAAAAAGCAATCAATTTTATTAATTTTCTTATTTATTGTGTGATGTTAATTTTTTAATATGTAACCTTGAGAGCGAAAGCATAGAGTGCTTGTTTCCTGTTCTACAGGTATGAGTTATCCTTTCTCTCGTTTTCTTTGAGTAAGAGGTGAATTTCCCGTTCTCCGTTTTTATACGATCACGGGTTATTCAGGCCTCCTCTCAGTATCAGAATTGATGATACTACGTTTAATATTATAACGATTTATTGATGTGGTTACTGTTAATATAGCTAACACTATTATTAGGTACGTTAGTGTATGAGTCATTAATTGGGGTCGTTTTATACCGACACCCTTAGCTCCGCCTTGAGTTATGCTTAGCTCCGCCTTGAGTTATGCTTAGCTCCGCCTTGAGTTATGCTCCGCTATAATGGATACTCATTGGGTGAGAACTAGTTATCGTTCCGGAGCAGATTTTTGGAGTGCAACGGTGAAATCCGGTACTCGGACTCCGGCTGAAGCCTTTTACACACGAACCTTTGTCATGTTTGATCACAATTACACCGTTAAGGCCCCCGTTTTCATCGTATCTCCGGCTTCACTGGAGATAACTCATTCATTGAGGTTAATGTTATCGTACCGGAGACGGTCACGATATCACGATGACAGGCCTTTGCTACCGGACCTTCGGTAAAAACAGAGATCAAGCAGGAGTCCAGAACCGGAGTTAACAGTGTGATACCGATGAAGTTTAGAGATTCATGCTACGTGGTTACTGGTTTCTATTATAATTTATTAATTTATTAAGGTGTTAGCTACTACCATACTCACACATAATTAAGATTTAAGTGTTTCTGATTCATAAGTCAATGACAAGAATCTCAAGGTACATCCAGACTTATGTCTTCTTTCTTTTTACAGAAAGTCCGCTGCACTGCCAGGGGCTGCTCCGCTGCCTTTACTGATCCCATGGGCCATGATCTATGCCGGGCCCATGCCCATTGCGCCATATCCTTCTCTCGGGAACCGGGACAAGCCCCCTATACGATATGGTTTCCGGAGTCATGCATGCTCTGCTATGAGCTGTCAGCCCTACTCCTGAGCGAGGAGGTAAGTTGGTTCTAGTGTCCCTGTTAATATCCTTTGCGAAGAATTAATTGCTCTTTATATATTGACTTCATCATTAATTCCCTCTCTCCTCTTTCAGGCTGATGATGAATCTCTCAGGGAGGCGAGAGCTACTCTCCGGCCTTGGGTGTCAGGGTTTGGGAGGAATGCGCCGGCCGGCGCACCCTATCTCCTTGATGGAGACATGGCTTCTCGCCTATTCCCAGGCTCTACTACTGCAGCAGTTCCACCGGAGACAGCGGCCCCGTTAATTGAAGTGGTTAGAGCAACCATTCTAACTGAGGAAGAGGTTTTAGTGACGGAGGCCGAGCCCTACCTAGGTCTAGACGAGGAACCCATGGATGAGCAGGTAGGTGGTGTTGAGTTGGTGGACACCCTTTCACCCCACACTCCTTCCTCTACTACTTCCTTTCACGGCTTTGATAAACCTACGGCTTCTCCTCGAGGTCCCTCCGTTCCTGTACGACCCAAGGTGAAGCCACTACGTACCTTTAAGCCTTCAGCTTTGCCATTATCAGTGTCACCGGTTCCGGGACCCTCAAAGGATCCTGATGTTCATATTACTATACCTAAAACCGTGACTCCTAAGAAGTCAAAGTCCACTAAGTCCAGGGCTTCGTTAGAGGATCAGGCTCGGGAGCCCCCTTTATCCGCCGCCATGGTCAGGGATATTGTGAAAGAACAGATACAACAATATCTTCAACAGTCTAGGGCAGACCGAGGAGCTATGACGGAGCTCAAAGATATGGTGGCAAGTCTCATCCGTTCCGGAACTCAGATGCCCCCTCCTTCAGCCCCGGACGCATCGAAGTTACCTCCCTTCGAGAAAAACAACCCTTGGAGGTTTGCCTTACATGCTCCATATATTGATGGTACCATAACTCTAGAGGGCATAGGCACCCGTCCTCTAGAGGACTTAGAATTTTACCCTCCGGGACTAGAATTCCCATTCAACGGCTTCGTCCGATTGAAAGAACATGCCTTGGTTAGGTTAGACAAGGTACCGAAGGAAACGGTAATATTCCCTAAAGAGCAGGCCCAAGCTTTCTGGGCCAGGACGTTGTCAGACTGGGGGTGCACTAATTCCAAGCTCACCCCACACAAAGGAGCCTACACCATATTTACAGCTTCTCCAGTTATTACCTTGCCTATTACAGATAAAGTGGAAGCTCTTACTTTTCAGGCTATCAAAGAAGGTTCTGCCATGCCGGCTCTTAAAGAGACCGATCCCACCTCCATGCTCATTCCGAGTACCGTTACTATCTGGGATGATGGCCCCGCGACTTTCACAGTAGGGAAGTTAGACCCAGATTGTGCCTCTAATCTGTTCTCCGAGAAGCTTCCTAAATTACCAGATATTCTTCTCAAGACTGAGTTTGAGGCACGGAATAGGTTGGCTAGGTCTCTCCACTCCATTACCTCCGTGGAGTCCCTAACCTCACTTTATCCGACCGAGACCTTGTTCCGGGTATTCACAAAGAACCTGTCTCTGTCCTTCCAAATCGACTTACACGAGTTTTGTTCGGATCGGGTTAGTTGCAGGAAGCACGTTCTTTCTGAGGCCTCGATCAGGCATGAACCGAATAGGCTGATAGCTTCCCCCTGCTGGGGTAAGAACCTTTTTCCTCAGGAGGAGGTGAACAAGGTACTACAAGACGCTGCGAGAGCAAATCAAAATTTGCAAGTGAGGTGGGGCCTCACTGCCAAAAAGAGGGTTGAAGGTCAAAAACAAACCTTCTTCAGGAAGAAACAGAGGTTTGCCCCTTACAAGACGAGCCGAGGTCACTACCAACAATCGCCGATTGCCCACTAGTCTTCACAGTCTCCCACTGCTTCGTCTCCTCTACAGCCGAAACACCCTCAACAGGTGGTCTACCTCACTGCTCCCCCAGGTACCCAACCCAACCCCGTTTGGATGCCCTCACCCGCATACAACCCTAGCTACGGACCCTCAGGTCCCTTTCGTGGACACCAGAGAGGTAGCTACAGGGCTAGAGGACAGTTCAGTCAACGAGGCGGACCTAGGACAAGGGGTTCTCGAGGAGGGAAAGAACCTAGATTCACTCCCTCGCAATGATATAGTTCCGGTAGGGGGAAGACTTTACCACTTTCGAGACCGTTGGACATTCAGTCCGTGGGCTCACAGCATAGTCTCCAAAGGCTTGGGGTGGAAATGGTCACAAGATTCTCCTCCTCCACCAGTGACCTTCTTCCAGAGACCCACAACCATTCTGAGAGAGTACACCACCGAGTTACTACAGAAAAAAGCAATCAAACGGGTTCGATCGCTGAAGTTCCAAGGCCGCCTGTTCACAGTTCCGAAGAAAGGCTCGTCGGCATTGAGAGTGGTCCTGGACCTGTCAAAGCTAAATTCTTACATCCTCTGCAACAAGTTCCGAATGTTGACCATCTCTCAGGTACGTACCCTGCTTCCCCGTGGGGCCGTCACCACCTCTATCGATCTTACCAACGCCTATTATCACGTACCAATAGCTCGAAACTTCTCTCCTTACCTAGGTTTCCGTCGAGGCAGGAAAGCCTTTGCATTCAAAGTCATGCCCTTCGGCCTCAACATTGCACCCAGGATATTCACGAAACTGGGAGAGACAGTGTTAGAACAACTCAGGAACCAAGGGATTCAGATCGTTGCTTATCTGGACGATTGGCTTATTTGGGCTCGGTCAGCCCTGGAGTGCAACAGAGCTACGAAGAAAGTACTTCGTTTTCTCGCCAACCTGGGATTTCGGGTCAATCTCCAAAAATCCCGCCTACTTCTATCAGACCGCTTCGAATGGTTAGGCATACAGTGGGACCTTGCACGGCACAAGCTGGTTCTACCTCCCAAAAAGGTAAGAGAAATAGCTTCCAAGGTCAAGAATTTTCTAAAACACAGACAGGTGTCCAGAAGAGCCTTAGAAAGAATCCTCGGCCTTCTTCAATTCGCTTCAGTAACAGATCGCCTATTGAAAGCCAAACTCAAAGACATCAATCGAGTTTGGAGAAAGAGAGCCACAGTACCTTTAAGAGACAAGGTCTCGAAAATCCCCTCTGTCTTGAAAATGAGATTACAGCCATGGTCCGAACCGAAGAACCTCTCCAAATCGGTTCCTCTTCAATTCCCACCCCTACAAGTGACAATTCATACAGACGCGTCTCTGAGTGGATGGGGGGGGTTACTACGAACGTCAGATGTTTCAGGGCTCTTGGTCACCCGCCATGAAACACTTCCACATCAATGTTCTCGAAGCCATGGCAGTGTTCTTGACCCCGAAGAGGCTCTCTCCTCCGAGGTCGACCCACATCAGAGTAGTGTCAGACAGCACAGCCGTAGTACACTGCATCAACAGAGGAGGATCCAAGTCGCCCAACCTGAATCAGATCCTGGTCGCTATCTTCGCCTTGGCAGCAGAAAAGAACTGGTTCCTGTCAGCAACCCACCTAGCGGGAGTCCAGAATGTGATAGCGGACTCACTATCCAGGACGAAACCACTGGAATCAGAATGGTCTCTGGACATAATTTCATTCCGGTGGATACTCAGGCTGGTTCCGGGCCTTCAGGTAGATCTATTCGCAACTCAGATGAATCAGAAACTTCCTTGTTATGTGACACCAAACATGGACCCTCAGGCTTATGCCATAGACGCATTAACCCTGGATTGGAACCATTGGAGGAAGATTTACCTATTTCCACCAGTGAATCTTCTAATGAAAGTATTGCACAAACTACGCTCCTTCCGGGGGACAGTGGCCTTAGTAGCACTTCACTGGCCAAAGAGCAGTTGGTTTCCTCTCCTCCTCGAGCTGAAACTCCGACCCTTCCGGATTCCATTCCCCAAACTAACCCAAGTAATTCAAACACAGACTGTGTCAGCTTCCTCAAGGATAGCCAAAACCCTAACTTTGTGGACTTCATGAAGTTTGCAGCTCATAAAGACGCAAACATTGACCCGGAAAACGTTCTCTTCATCGAAGCGGACAAAAGGGACTCGACAATTCGTCAATATGATTCGGCTGTTAAGAAATTAGCAGGTTTCCTAAAGAATTCAGACCACACTCGTATGACTCCGAATTTAGCCATCTCGTTCTTTAGGTTCTTATTTGACAAGGGCTTGCCAGCTAGCACTATAACTACCATCAAGTCAGCTTTGAAGAAGATATTCCTGGTTGGGTTTAACATTAACCTAGCTGATTCCTATTTCTCATCTATTCCAAAAGCATGTGCTAGGCTTCGGCCGTTGGATCGGCCGCAAAAAGTCTCTTGGTCTCTGAACAATGTCCTCAAACTCGCGTCGGACACTGACAACGAGTCCTGCTCTTATATCACTCTGCTTAGGAAGACGTTATTTCTATCAGCTATGGCCTCAGGTGCTAGAATCTCAGAACTAGCAGCGCTCTCACGTAACCCGGAAAACATAGATTTCCTCCCTACAGGCGAAGTACTGCTTACCCCAGACAGAGCTTTCCTAGCTAAAAATGAGGACCCGCAAAATAGGTGGTCCCCTTGGAAGATCATCTCTCTTCCCCAGGATCCTTCGCTGTGTCCAGTCACTACTCTCAGGACCTTTTTAGCTAGATCTGCCACCCGCTCGTCTGGCCCCTTATTTATCAGGGAACAAGGTGGTACTATGACCATTCAAGGTATCAGACAACAAATCCTCTACTTCATTAAACATGCTAACCCGGAATCATTTCCCCATGCTCATGATATACGGTCAATAGCTACCTCTATCAATTACATCCAGAACATGAACTTTGATGACCTTAAAAAATACACGGGTTGGAAATCTCCTATGGTTTTCAAACGCCACTATCTAAAGAACTTACAGGCCCTTAAATACCCTACGGTTGCAGCGGGGAGTCTTATCTCCCCCCATTAATCTCTGATTATTTCTTTATTCCATCTCTTCTCTCCTCCCTCCTGACCACCTCTCACACCACGTCGCCACTCTCCTGGGTGGTTCGTTAGCCCTAAGTTATTTTGCCATGTTTAATTGTTATGATTTAACTGTTATTGTAATTACCATTCCTGTAAAGTTTAGATATGCTTAGACATGTAAGGTTGATACCTTTTACGACGGGACACTCAGGTGATCCCTGGTCCTCATATTATTTTAGCATTACATCCCCTATGCCTATGGCTAGTTTATGATTTATGTTTACTTACAGTATTATATTATTGCCTTACATGGTGTTTGTTTTCTCCTTATTATGTTATTAATTTATTGGGCTTGGAAGGCATTCTCTGGTACATTCTCACCGGCCGTCACAGGCCGCCCCAGAAAAGGGATTTTGACGAAGGAAAAATCTATTTCTGGGAAGAGGCCTGTGACGCCCAGTGAAACCCTTCCCGGTTATTTGATACGGACCCCACCCCTCTTTTTTCCTTGCCAAGCCATATGTTCTTGCAGGAAAAGAATCTGGTTTGGACAAACTATGGAATCAATTTGGAAGAGGAAAAACATTGAGGTGGTTACCTATCCATGAAACTGCAGCAGCCAGGGGACCAAAAGCCTCAGCTCTTCCCTTTTTCCAGGCATTTCGAGGGTGTAACAGTTTTTTTTTAATGAAAGAAGAAAAGTTTGGATGGCCAACAGATTGTGTTTCAGCATGCCTCAGGCACCTTACTAAACTAAGTTCCATACCACCAGTTGTAGAAGATGAAGACCTACAAATCGTTGAAGTGTCCGTGGTGCTAATATACAACAAAAGCAGTTCACATAAAGAGGTATATGAGGCTCAACTTAATCTCTTAGTAATGAAGCAAAGAGTTTATGATTGCATCCCCCCTACAAGGGCTGCTCTTAGAGAGCACTGCAAGAGATTCGTTTCAAGCAAGGCACATTTAAAGCCAGTCTTTAGAATTATCATTCAGTTTTGCATCCTATCCAACACACTGGGGATGACAACACATTGATGGTGCCTGGTTTCAGTAATGAAGAAATTTGCCAGTAGTAGAAAAATCTTGCCAAGAATTGAAAAGTATGGCCGCAAGAAGGAATGCCATGCAAGTGGAAACACTACTTGACTGCACAGCTCTCTGCAGCTGCACTTGCTAAAATTGTCGGATACACAAAACATAATGGTATCTATCCCGAGATATATACATTTATATCTTATGGTGGCCATATTGGAATAATGGGTTCAGTTTATCTCTTAATGACAACAAGAATGGCAAAATCTGAATTCATAATCATTATATGGACAATATGCAAATTTGTAGACAGTATGCCATATATTTAGGTGGCCAGAGGTTGATTTTGATTTATGGGGATAAAAGTTCTCATGCCAAATCTATTGCTTGTAATATCAATTCCATTTTCCCACACTCCCCTGCTCAACAATTAGATGTACTGTGAGGAAATGCAATTTTCAGAACGGTTATTTGAATCACAGTATTGTCTCCAACACAATACACTAAGGGAATGTGGATAATAAACTTCCAGAAAGAATACCAGTGCAAACTCCATGTACAGGTAGTAGTTACTAACAATACCAGGACAAGACATCTTAATGCACAGTAATAAGCAAAAAATCTGGAAAGGTTTTGATCAAAACTGACACGACTGTTACCACTTACCGCTAAAATTTTTTGTTTCACTAAGGCCATATGATTATTGAAGGGAAGGAAAATGGGAAAACTTTTAAATTTTACGGGTAAGGGTCGATTTAACAGCTTCTGGAGAAGACACAATATGAACATCAGGGGAGGTTCACCGAAATAATTAGTTTTGAAATTATGTAAGGATTTAAAAATAGTCTTCCCACACTAAAAATCACTTTACAAGGCCTGCACTCTATCAAGATATCTATCTCATAATAATGTTAACATCCAACTAGTTCATGATAAAATGAACACATGAGCCTTTTTAAAAACTAACATTACCTCTTAGATTAGCCTTATCTAGTGTGACAACTATAGGTTTATAAAAGTAAAAATCTCTGAAGAGAATAAGTTTACTCCCAGATATTTGATAAGACTAGTTTCGCATAAAACAAAGTAAAATCTCGACAAACTATCCAAACTAATTCTTGTTACTCAAAATTTCCTTAATTTGAACCAACCTAAATAACCTTTCTACATTATCTAGATGCTTGCCAATCTCTATCTTCAAAAACTGAGGCTTTATTGAACTGTATATATATTTAGGGAAAGTTACTGATTTCTTGGATTTGGAGGCCAGACAAAGTATTCGATAGGCCTCCTATACCACAGAACTTATCCACTTACCTGGTTGGAGTCTTTCCAAAGTCAGATAAAAGAGAGAATAAATTTCCCTTTCATTTGGGCACAATGCCTTCTAGAGGGGAATCCTAATGGCCTCTCACCATTACGAAACAAAGCCTTGAAGATGGAAATTCAAGAGACTTAGTAGCCATTGGCTCATAAGAAGAACTGTGGGTACTATTAACATCAATCCTATCAATATCTAATACAGGACCCAAAACAAAGGAAGAAAACCAGGACTTTCTGATGATCAGATACTGTCCCAACCATAGAGGAATACCATTATTTCCTACATTTAATCACCACATTCACAACTCCTACCATAGCCTAAGAAGTTCCATCTAAACAAGTAAAAAAATTTATGAAAGATTTAGATCTTGATGGGCTGCAAATCGCTCTTCTCTGCAAAAAAAGAATTACAAGAATACCCCTACCTTTATTACCCACAACCAACATATACTTAGTACATAAATTCTCAAATCCTTGACAATAATTATAAACTCCAGAGAAGTAGATTGAATTAAAACTTAGACTAGGCAACTGATTTGTTATAGATATCAGAATATGTTTGTGTGATAGAAAGTTTTAACACTTAAAATAGAACCTGACTTAACATTTTTTCTTTTACTTAACATCAGATAACTTAAATCAAGATATATATGTCATCCTAAAAACACCTGCTTCTGACAACATATAACCAAGTACTGTAGATATAAAATGAGCATTTTAACACTAAAATGAATAACAAGACCAATGTAGCCTGGAGGTATGATTCTTCAAAATATAGGCATATAATTTCAAAAGCAAATTTTGCCATTTTGTTACCTTTCTAAATTGTATCAAAGTGATGATTTTTCAACACCTGTAAAGATCTCAATAAAAAGAAATAGGTGACCTAACCTGCAGGTAATCATTTATAACAATCTCAATTTTCTTACCTTGGCTGCAAGAATAAATCAGGAGATTGACCAGAACCCGATCCTCTACTTTCGGAAGCTTGCAAACCAACAGTCATCTCCAACCCAGGAAGTTCCAAACTATAAAAGTAATGAGAATCATTAATTTTAAGGATTCACCTATCCATTTATTTGGACAAATTTTACATATCTATAATAATACCAGATGTCTGGAAGTATCAGCACTCACAAAATCTTAATTTTCTTTATAAAATTATTTCAATGTTTACTACTACGTTCATTGCATTATTTTTTTGTCGAGCTTAAGCTTACCCAGAATAATATTAAACCATGATATTTCTCCCTAATGCATGTCACATCGCTCGATACAAGGGATGGTGCCAGGAAGAGGTATCACCTTTCAAACTAAATCGTATTCTATTTGTTGCTCATATAAGATTATAAACATAATTTAAAACACTAACAGTGGAAAAGGGATTCCCAAATTCAGTATCTCTCATGAAGAAAGAGCTACTCAAAATCAAAATAAAAACAGTTCTGTCCTTTCTGTACGATATTCCTCTCTCTGCAACACCAGACACCCAAGGCTATCTCCAAGCAGATATATTGCACCCGCATATAATCAACATGATCTCTAAATGTAGTGTACAATTTCAGAACAAGGTGGGGAGATATGAATTTTAGAAGAGTATTGAAATAATCTATTTTGTTATCAAAATTGTGTTATAAAAATTGTCTATTATAATAAATCTTTCTGAAGCTCATTTAGCCAACTATCTCATCGACTTAATATGAGGGATAGTGGGAATCTACAAAAAGTTATAACAACAAGACTATCAGAAAATCAAGCAAAAAAAGATTGATCTCAACTTAGATCAAACATTCCACAGTCAGAAATATTACTTTAGGAGAAAATTCCAGACCATAAATTCTTGTAATTTTGAATGAGACATATTAATGTCTGCCCAATGTAAATCTCTTGATGCCCAATCACCACAAAACGAAGGAAAATAACATTAATCCTACCTTTTGACAAAGTTCCATTACTACCATCTCTTTGGATGCGTATATTCAAATCAAGTTGAACAGAAAAAAATTTAACTAAAATTATTACAAACTAACAACACAATTCACTTAACGGATTACATCCCATTCTAAAACGATGGAATCAAACCACAATTATCATGGAAAAATGGACACTAGGTAAAAATTAATTAAACTGAATTACAGTAAATTGCCACTGTGCAACACTAACCACTATTTTCCAAACAAATTCTCAACTGAATCAAAAGAAGCAGTTGATTCACAATTATCATGAGCCCTTACAGGGGATGGATGGACTCCTACAAATGAGCATGTGCAATAACAATGACATTATGTAAAAAGGACAATTTTTGGACAAAAGTCAGATATTTACTCTATCTACAGCCTCACTATCTAAGAATTCATATGGAACAGTAAAATGGATGCAAACCATATAAGCTGAAAGTAACTTTAATTGTAAAATCTAGTAGAGAAACAAAACTATCTTCAATAATGAAACATACTTAATCAGAAAGAGCATATTCCATGCTTTCTAGATAAAGCGAGGTAACAAAGGAGTTTTAACAATTAATTCTTCTAAATCAATTCAATCCGTAAGTTCATATTGAAATTCCCTCAAAAACTTTAACATTTACACTAAGATTCCACAGAATGGATTTAAATTTGACTAGCTTCTAGATAATAAGGCAAATAATCACTTCCTTGATTACAAAGTAAGTACAAAGATTGACTAGCTTCTAGATAATAAGGCAAATAATCACTTCCTTGATTACAAAGTAAGTACAAAGATTGACTAGCTTCTAGATAATAAGGCAAATAATCACTTCCTTGATTACAAAGTAAGTACAAAGATTGACTAGCTTCTAGATAATAAGGCAAATAATCACTTCCTTGATTACAAAGTAAGTACACAGGTCTAATTCAGTATAATAAAAACTGAATTGTACAATGGCCAATAACCTTTAATAACAGTGCACAGAATTCCTTGTGTGTACTGCAAAAAAGCTAAAATTCTAATACAATCTAATCAGGTGATAGTTGTTGAAATACCCTTAAACATACACCAAGTAGAATGAGAATTTCATGGTTTTTTATACAGAAAGCTGGATAGATGTCTTCTGGAAGCTAAAATTGAGAATCTGTAGTGCACAAAACCCCTTTGTTTTCAGGAGATGGAGGAAATTCTGCAAGTGATCAGTTGAAGCATGTCAGGGTCTTGGTGCATAAGATGGAAATTAGGTCATCTCTGAAGATTTATCCTACAAGATAAATTCAAGAGAAATATCCCCTCGACTGGAAATAACGGATTCGTGAATAATCCCCTCTGAAACCAATACAGTAACTATGAATCATCCTGGCATTACCCAACTACCAGAAATCTTGATGTGTGGCGTCCCCTGCCCACGCTAGGGAGTCCTACATTAGTGTACAAAATGTCTATCTTTAGATTAAAGGTAGGAAACATCTATGTTTGGTGTCTTCTATACTTTCTATAACTATTGACATATACAGTAGTTCTAGGGAATTTACTGACCATCCCAAGGGAAGAATTTGAAACTTTCAGCCAGGTAAAAAAAAACAAAAAAAAAAAAAAACAGTATTTTATAAAAAATGTGAAAGTTGAGTAATAGCGCTGTTCTCCTTTCAATAAAGGATATTCTGGGCTAAAAAGAAAATAAGATAAAAATTCTTAAAGGTAATTTGCATTTTCCTCACTATACAAACCCGAGTACGGCTGGAATAACTATCAAGTCATTAACAACATAGTTAACTAACAACAGATGACATGAGGTAAAAGCCCCAGCCACCAACCTGTCACCGAATAGCTACTTTTGTCATTATGTCTGAGATGTAAAATCTAATTCAAAGGACTGGTTTATATACATGGGAAAAATGAAAATCAAAATTTATTATTTATTTCTACTTTTATACAAACCTTTTGTCCATTAAGGAGTGCAACTCTTCACCCTTGAGACAATATTTTGGGATTACTTCAAATGAGCTTTATTGTTTATAAATCTTATTTTTTTTCATCGAAAAAAATATTTGAAGGATAATTTTATACCTCACCACTCAGGACCATAAGGACATAATCATAATTCGGGGTTATTTAATTACCTGCACACACATTTATAAGCTACATGTACCAATGCACACACATAAACAACACTGGTTAATGTAATATATTTCTATCTATTTTGATGATCAAATCTTATGCTTTCGGCCTATTTAGTTATTGTCTGACGTTTATAAATTTTTCATACACTAGTAATAAAATAAAAATAGCAAATACACAAACTAGCAGGCAAAGATTTACATAGCTTTCTCTCCCTCATAAAAGTTTTCATATAAAGTTATGATGAAAGCCCCTTCACTTAAATATATAACAAACATGTGATAAAAATCATACATTTTACATCTATCTAAAGTGTGTACATGTGTCAGTGTGCATTCTTTGTTAATTGTTACTAATTACAGTTGAGTAATGAGATGTTTCAAAAATTTCCTACTGAAAGGTTTATAAGAGTCTAGTGAAACTTAACCATGTTGATATTCAAACTCAATTTGACATATCGGATAACTATATTGAAACAGTGAGAAATGGACAATAGGGTAGAGCACAGGGTTTTAAATGAATTCTCCCACTACTGCTACATATCCATAGCTCACCAGCTTGCCTTCTTTCTCCGCCCTCGCTCCACATCCTTACCGGTCTTTTCTTTCTTTTTCTCTCTATTTCTGTATAAATTAGTAATTTCCGAACTTGTATAAAAAATTAATAATTTTTTTGTTCCCCCCCAACATTGAGGTAAAATTTAAGGTGTGCTTCCTGTATATGGGTTCCCCTTGCCCCATTCTAAATGTGGCATATGAGCGGGGGGCTTCCCATGCTCATATGCAAGATGATGCCGCTACACACACTGTGACATACACTATCTTACTATAGATTGTTCTCCTGCTTCAAGCCCACCATAGGAACACCTTCATAGTCAAGCTATAACAGTCATCTATTATTATTATTACTATTATTATTATTACTTGCTAAGCTACAACCCTAATAGGAAAAGCAGGATGCTATAAGCCAAACGACTCCAACAGAGAAAATAGCCCAGTAAGGAAACTGATAGAATAGTACCCAAGTGTACCCTCATGCAAGAGAACAACTGATTATCATTATCACAGTAACTTCAAATAATTAATATCTTAAGAAAACAAAACTTACCTTGCAACCGACTGGGTTTCTCCAAGTGCCTCAGACAGTTTCGGGAAAGGTTGTCCAAATGAAAGAGTATCTTGTTCAGCTAAACCACCATCAGGTCCCATGAAGTCACCAAAATCATCATCATCTGCATTATTCTCCATCTGAAAGAGGACAACTTATTATAAAATATTCTTTGATTAGGTGGCTAACATCTACAAACTAAAACATACATCTTCAAAATCAAATCATTTAACCTATGCATGCTACCTTGAACTAGCTTTCTTTTCTTTTAAATTCTACAGTATAATTAACAATATTAGCAAACATAGCAAACAGAGAAGCCCAATGCTGCTGTACTGCATTTTAAACTTCTTCCAAGAATAGACTTGAGGTAAAGTTCATAGCAGAGAGTTTTGAATTCTTTTATCCAGTGGAAAAGGCAACCCCCTTAAGATCTGAGGTTACTGTTATTTCCAAGATAAATAACAGATTGATTTGGAATCAGATAAGACTTCTTAAAATTCCAATTTTCTATAACTGGTTCAACAAACATTTTTGGTCTTAAAGAAGAGAATCTTAAATGCTGTTGAGAATTAACCAATAGTCTACATAAAAGACTCTTAATCTTGGATGTAACCTCTTTGCTAATGGAGCTCATCTTGTGAAGACTTTAGCATCCATGCTTAAATCAAAATCTAAGCAACAGAATTTATATGTCTGCTTTGAAATATGAGCCAGATGAATTTAATTAACCTGAGTAAACAGGAACTTGAAGTGTCTGATAGGTGGATTATAAATATCCAATCTACTTTTTGAAATGAAGATAAAAATAAAGAAGGGGGTTCTATGATAAACCAGCTTATAAATGGGAGATTGAGATTAGAAATGTCTCGAACTGTTCTTCAACCTCCTAAAGCTTTCGGTACAAGAAACTACAAAGGAACCAGAACTATGTTTTTTTTTTTTCAATACTAATGCAGATATTTCCTCCTGTAAAATCTTCGTCTTTTCTGGATATAGAGCTACAAATGAGAGGACTTTTAGTACAATGAATAACGGCCTTAGAATTTGAAAGGGAACTGGTAATCCTCTCTTATCATCACCATCAGCTTTAGTTAAGGCAGAAGCAGACCCAAAACAATGGAAATGAGATAGTCTGCCCCTACTTTGTGATATGTTATTGTCCTGATAGAAGCTAGTTTTTTATGAAAAAAAAAATATATCACTCTCAAAACTATCTCTGCCACTATACTCATTTATGGAAAAAGATTGATAAAAAGTAAAAAGCCCAAGAGATTTTTAAGAAATGGAAAGTCAAATCTGTGCAACATGAAAAACTTACAAAATTAAATAACCATAAGAGCAAACATTGATGTGTTTTTGAGCTTAGGAAAAATTTCTACCTTATAAAGAACCAATCAATCTTCTTTCAAATTTACATGTAAAAGACATTTGTGTTTGTTCTAAAGATGAATTGGACAGGCCATGATCTAGAAATTCAAAATATTCTAAAATGTCAGTTAAATCCCTTTAAACTTCTGTTGTCCATTTATAGATCAAATTAGAAAATTCCTTTCCAGGGTTCTAATGAAATCTTTCGTAATTCATTGAATCCTTTAGGAAGAAGGGAAAACTTCTCATCCTCTATAAGAGAGTACTTCGTAGGTTTGATTATGACCTTAGGAATAATTAAAATATCTGAATTTACATTCTAAGAGGGAAAATCATCTATACTATACACACCATCTTTTAGGCTTTAAAGGAAAAGCACTAACCAAAGGTTGAAGGCTTATAGCTTTTCTTTAAAACCACTTTAACTCTAGCTTTAATTACAAAGGAAAATCTATATTGAAAACCAGGAGTAATAGTACGCATCATAGAAGAATCTTTAGATTTAGATGTACTTTCTTCCTTAATCACATTATTATATCAAAACTCCATTTTATTCATATGCTTCCGTAAAAGTTTCCTGAATTGCATTCTCTGAATGTAAGGAAAATGCACATATTCTAAGGCTCTGGGGAGTGTGTGTCAATCATACAGTGTCAACCTGTTATTTGGGTGTTCAGCAGAGCACCAAGCCTGTCTATACGGCCAAACCAGGCTCATTACTTTAAAAAAGTGGGAAGCTTTCCCTGAGCCTATGTCAGTACCTCTAAGGATGAACTCCGAAGATATCTATCACCGCCTCTGTTACTTGTTCAGGAGAGTCCTCTATTGTAATAAGTTCTGGAATGAAAGGTCTACTACTCTGTCTTAACCTGCAAGTACTCTGCTTGTGTTTTGAAAAAGTTTGCAAGTTCTTCAATCTTTCTCGAATGTCCTTCCTCTCTCGTCTAGCGCCTTGAGTATGACATGAGGCAATAGAAGCCGAACACAAAAGGTTCTGGTTAAAATGAGCTGAGATTCTATCATATCGAGGAGGGGAAGAGAGAGACAGAGAGAGCTTTGCCTCCTTCTCTGAACTTGAAACCTGTGAAAAATAGGACCTTTCCGGTGTATCCCACCAAAAGCGTCCATATCTGGGTGCAAAATAATATGGCAAGGAGTCCGATCTTTGTCCCTTTACGAGAAGGTTGGTCCTGATAAAGTAGTCCATAGTTGGTGTAATATGAAGAAATGGCAGGTACGGTTCAGCTGTCCTTTTCCGTTAATAATTTTGTACCTGTTTTGGCTTCGGTTTAAATTCTTTTGACGCTAGTTTTACTGATCTAGACAAGCATAGTTATGGATAATTTGGTACTATCATTTCTAGAGGGACTTGAATAGGTACAAGTCAAGCTAATGAAGATGGAAAACTACAGTAGTTCATGACACATCAATAAGAGTTGTAATTACTCGTGAAATAGAGCCCTTGCATTCCACTTGTGAGCAAGATATCATGCCGAGAGTTCAGTTAATGCGTCTATTACTTGGGAACACATGCTAAAACTTGTTTACAAATTCCTTGACAGATGACATAAAAACTACTTTTCTGTATTTGTTTGGTAAAGAGAGTAGGGAACTCATTTGTGGGTCTGCGGATGCACCCTTGCACTTGGACGATATGACCAAACATGTAAATCCTTATGAGGTCTAACTGAATTATCTGAAAAAGAAGTGGTCTTCCATGGGGAGAATCTGGTTGCTTCTTTCTGACGAGAAGACTTGCCGATTGGTTCTCGGGGAGTTAAAGGGAGGTTATGCTCTTTATGAGTACAAATAGAAGAGTAGTACGCTCCTTTCAATAAAGCTGCTTCTGTACATGGGGAAATAGGTTGATCAGTCGCTTCTCAGCACAGAGTCCAAGGTGGTGTACTTTCAGGCACTACTTTCAAAATTCTGAATGGGGAGAGCTCTAGCATTGTGGAAGAGAAAACTCCCCGAGCCACAATATCTGAAATAAAAGAGATGATCTTCCATGTTAAGCCCACAAGTGGGGAGTGATGAAGACCTACTTGTTAAGGTTTATATAAAATGGCAAACTAACGTAACTTGTAAAGTCTCTTGCTCTAGCTGGATAATATCTGAAGCCAAAGGATCTGTGCGACTAATCACGACAGGGTTTAACACAGCTACAATATCTTCATACAGAAAAACATGGTGATCATCCTTAGATATTGGAGTCTCGGAAAAACCCCTATAGAAAGGGTCTGAAAGGGAAAGATCAGGATTTGAAACAATCAGGATTTGAAACAGAAGACTTTTGCTTCTTGCTCTCGGTAGAAGAAGCAGAAGGGGAGCGATCCCTATTATCCTTCTTCCGGCAGCTCTTATATATCTCATATTGAGGGGGTAGCCAATCCCTGCAAAATTCACAAGAGAAGAAAAGGAACAGATCTTACCACGATACACAGGACAAAAAGGAGAGGGTTCTACCTCCACTCAGCTCAAAGGAGCCATAATGGTGACCTTCCATATCAGGGTGGGTCCTTATACCAACTTGAGATACACTTATAATCACTTATGCACTGGAAAAGAAAAAGCACAGCCTACAAAGCGATGCATAGCGTGGACAAAGGTCGTAGACAGACGTCTGACTGGAAGGACGACCAGGAGTAAAGAGATGCACGTCTCACTGTCTCATCCGCTCTTACCCATCGTGGGCTTGCTGCTGGCAACCATACAATGTTCCCAGGATCCCATGATTTCTGTAATTCTACTCGTAGTAAAATAACAATAGAATAAACCCACTTAATTAACGAGGATTTGTATTCGTGTAGGAACAAACAAAAAACTTTTCAATCCACAAAAAATATTGTTACAAAATTTAACAGTAACTAATATGCTAGAAAATATCAATGCAAGATAATTGAGTTCTAGAATATTTATGCTACAAAAATTACAATATCAATTTCATACGCAGTTATCTAAACTTTGCAACATTAAAACATGATAATTACATTCAGCTGCGGTATCGGTTGTGCAATGGATGCTGCAGATCGTCCCGCTTCCTCAAATTCACCAAAGGGATCAGCCCAGTTGTCTTGGGCTTTCTGCTTCTGATCTTCTTCAACACGCTTCATAGCTTCGTGGATGTCAGCGTAGTTACACTGTTGTTGAGAGGGTGCAGAGTTGAAGACTCCAAAATCAGCTTCAAATTGTGCATCTACAGAAGATTCCGGTACTTCAGGAGGTGTACTGAAGACTTCAAAGCTTACAGGAGTGGTGTTGCTTGTTCCTGATCCAGCTGCACTAGTCATTAAAGGTGGAAACGTGGAAGAAGCCATTGTTAAACTAGCAGGCTCACTGCTACAGAAATCACCAAAGCTATCATCATTACTTCCTATATCATGTGGCAAAGAATTCGTGTTACCTGTACCGGCATCTTCACCACTTAATTCCAGTTCC
Source organism: Palaemon carinicauda (assembly GCF_036898095.1). Lineage (NCBI taxonomy): Eukaryota > Metazoa > Arthropoda > Malacostraca > Decapoda > Palaemonidae > Palaemon > Palaemon carinicauda. The sequence goes on along the minus strand of NC_090725.1, from coordinate 301,687,423 downwards.
CTAAAAACTGCATATTTATCTTGAGAATTATTCAGATTACTACTTAAATTGTCTTGAGGTAAAATGTTACTACTGGGAGCTTCCATCGTTGTTGTTGAAGAAAACCGACTGGTCTGAGGTACCACAGAGGAAGACGACCCTACGTTCGTCATGACTGCACTCTGAAAGTCATCAAAGTCATCATCGAGTGCATGATCAAAGCTAGTACTAGGGGAGAGTTCAGGGGAAAACCCTACTTCTGGAAGGTTCATTTTCTTCATTTTCTCAATAGGAGGAGGGATGGGCTTACTTCCCAACTGAGGAGTTGGTAATGTAGGAGTTACAGTGAGAGACTGAGCAGATGCCATCACATTTGCATGGCTGGTCACAGATCCTGGCGCAGTCTCAAAAACATTTTTTTCAAAGCTATTTAAACCACTTGGGGCACTAACAGTTGGACCACTCACAAAATCCTCAAATTCATCATCATCATTATTTACTTCTTGTAATTGTTCGGTTCCAGAACCAGCCTCAGCTGTATGGTCTTGTGACTGTTGCTGATGTAGTTGTTGGTGCTGTTGTTGCATTTGCTGTCTATGTTGAACATAATCTTGTACCAATGGCAAGAGAGCAGGATGATCTATGATGGGAAGAACAGGTTCAGTTGTTGTACTTAAAACATCAGCGCTGGTAATAGCCTGGCCACTCTGAAAGGTAAAACAGTAATAAATATTAAAATGTAAAGCACTCTGAAAAGGTACATAGCAATTATATAAAAAATATACAGCCATCTTTTTAAGGAAATAGGCAAAACCCTTTACTCTATTTTACATATGTAATATTGCTAAAAAGTGACCCATTAGTTAAATAATGGTTTCTTAAAAAGAAACAGGGAACTAATCTGCAATCTGAGTTTCCCTAATGAGAGGATAAGGCTGGCTATAACTCTTATCACTATCATAGCATTGGTTCAAGGTGAAGCTACGTAATAAAACCTACCGGTTGTATCCATGAAAAAAAAAACTTTTTTTATCATAATGAATTACTACTAGGTTGAAGGAATTGCAAAGATCTTTTAAATGAAGAGAATTGGATATGGATCACAAGGCACAGCACAGCCATATTTTTATGCTTTAAGCCACAATTACCACTAGTCCATGTGACAAGACTGACATTCTCAATATCTAAACCTTGAAGGATTAACACTAAATATCAAATGCTGCCTTAGTTAACTGATGTCACTTAGAATTTGAAACCTTCTTATATCAACAGGTAGTAGGTTGGTTAGAGCACCAACCACCCGTCGAGATACTACCGCAAGAGTTTTGTGTCATTTGACTGGCCAGAGAGTACAACCTGGGATCCATCTCTCTGGTTACGGCTCACTTTTTCTTTGCCTACACATACACTGAATAGTCTGGCCTATTCTTTCCACATTCTCCTCCGTCCTGGTACATTTGACAACACTTAGATTACCATACAATTCTTCTTTACTCAAGAGGTTAACTAATTCACTATAGTTGTTCAGTGGCTACTTTCCTATGTAAATGTAGAAAAGACTCTTTAGCTATGGTAAGCAGCTCTTTAAGGAGGACATTGTTCCCTAATAATCTAAGTTCCCACAGTGGTTTTGATTTTTCAACTAATACTTTTATCAGGTAAATGAGAAATCCAGATGGAGATGGCGCAAGCACTCTATACCTCACCACATCTTCCTGGTGGGAGCAATGGGTTTTTAGTTTAGAAATTAAGTTTTCCATGACTTTACACCAAGAAGTTATGACGTAACATTTAACCTTAAACACTTTGGATATATAATCCAGTGAGGAAATAAATGATATCTGAGAAGTAATGAATAAATATAAGATATCTTAAGATCAGTAATAATGTTAAACACAATATGTCATATATACTCTATAAAAACAGCCTCATGTCAGCCTGTTAAACAAAACAAAAAAATCCCAGCAAGTTTGAACTTCTGAAGTTCCACCGATTCAACTGTATGATTAGGAAGATCAGTCCCCAATCTGGTCGCAGCTAGGATAAAATTTCTAGAATACTGTGTAGTATGGAGTCTTATGATGGAGAAGGCAAGACTGATAGAACTAACTACACATCTATTAACCCTTTTACCCCCAAAGGACGTACTGGTACGTTTCACAAAACTCATCCCTTTACCCCCATGGACGTACCGGTATGTCCTTGCAAAAAATGATATTTTCATAATAAAATAAATTTTTGAATATACTTACCCGCTGGTTATATAAAAGAGCTGAAGTTCCCTGACGCCAGGGCAGAAATTCAAATCTCGCGCTATCGAAGATACGCCAGGTGTACCAACCGCACCCTAGCGGTAGAACAGGTGGAACTACACACCAACTCCAGTTCTTCCATGCCTCATAGCCATACCATAGGTAGTCTCTAGAGGGGAGGAGGGTGGGTGTTAAATTTATATAACCAGCGGGTAAGTATATTCAAAAATTTATTTTATTATGAAAATATCATTTTTAAATATAGAACTTACCCGCTGGTTATATAATAGAGTTGATTGACACCCCTTGGTGGCAGGTCAGAGACAGCTACATATAGAAAATTCACTTAAGGGTTACATACAATAAACTTAAGCAGTTCTCACCTGATAAGGAAGCTGACAGCAATGATACTCTGCCTCATTTCGTCCGCTATCCTTAAGAGATCCAGTAATCCACTCGGGCTGAAAATCTCTAGGAGCTGTCAAACGGTACAACCACCTATAACATGACAGAACCTCAACCAATACCCTTGTTCCGGGTGCACTCAAGGAACAAATTGACCACCTAACCAAATCAAAGATTGCGGAAGACTGACGCCCAATCTCCACAAACAACCATAACAAACGAGTTCCAAGAGATAGAAAAGGGGTATTAGGAAAAAAGGGAACGTAGTGGTAGATCATTCACCTACTATCGCATTTGCTGCTATAAAAGGACCCAACGTAAAAAAGTCCTCATAGCGAGTCTGAACATTCTTCAAATAATGGGATGCAAAAACAGACTTACTTCTCCAAAATGTTGTATCCATCAGACTTTGCAGAGAACGGTTCTGTTTAAAGGCCACTGAAGTCGCTACCGCTCTGACTTCATGTGTCTTGACTTTGAGGAGCCTCTGATCCGACTCATCACACTGAGCATGAGCTTCCCGAATCAACAATCTAACGAAAAAAGACAAGGCATTCTTAGACATGGGCATCGAGGGTTTCCGGACTGCACACCACAGAGCGTCTGAGTTACCTCTCAGATTCTTAGTCCTGTCCACATAAAGCCGTAGCGCTCTAACTGGACAGAGAACCATTTCCAATTCACCGCCAGCCAAATCAGAAAGGTTAGAAATCTCGAAGGATTTGGGCCATGGCTGAGAAGGGTTTTCGTTCTTGGCCAGGAACCCCAGTTGCAAAGAACAAATGGCTCTCCCATTCCGAAAACCAATGTTCCTGCTTAAAGCGTGTACTTCACTAACTCTTTTCGCAGTGGCGAGGGTAACTAGAAAAAGGGTTTTCAAGGTTAAGTCCTTAAATGAAGCCGAGTGTAAAGGCTCAAATCTGTCACTCATGAGAAATTTAAGGACATCCAAATTCCAGGCGATGGGAGCTGTTTGAATCTTCTTGGTCATATCAAAAGACCTAAGTAAATCTCGTAGATCTTTATTATTAGAAAGGTCTAGGTTCCTGTGTCGAAAAACCGTCGCCAACATACTCCTGTAACCTTTAATAGTAGATGACGAGAAGTTATGCTTAACTTTAAGGTCCAAGAAAAATCTGCTATTTGGGAAAGCGAGGTACTGGAAGAGGAAATCGCGTTAGTTCTACACAACTCCCTGAACAACTCCCACTTGGACTGATACACCTTGATGGTTGAAGACCTTCTTGCCCTTGCAATTGCCTTGGCTGCCTTCTTCGAAAATCCTCTAGCTCTAGCGAGTTTTTCGATAGTCTGAAGGCAGTCAGACGTAGAGCTCGGAGGTTTTGATGATTTCAGGCCAAGTGAGGTTGTCTGAGAAAATCGGGTCTCATGGGAAGGCTTCTCGGAACATCCACCATCCATTCCAGTACCTCTGGAAACCAGCTCTTTGACGGCCAGAACGGAGCTATCAGTGTCATTCTGGTCTCCTCGTGTGAAATGAACTTCTGAGTCACTTTGTAAAGGATCTTGAACGGAGGGAAAGCATAAACCTCCATGTGTGACCAGTTCATCAGAAAAGCGTCTATGTGCAAAGCTTCGGGGTTTGGAACCGGAGAGCAGTAACACTCTAGCCGTTTGGTCTTCGCGGTGGCAAAGAGATCCACGAGAGGTCGACCCCATAACCGCCACAGACTCTTGCAGATGTCCGGGTGCAGAATCCATTCTGTGGAGAGAATGAATGAATGAATGATTTAAAGTTTTCAGGCATCCTGACTCTGAGAACCTGACCTTTCCTGCTGAGTCTGTCTGCGCTCACATTGTTGACCCCCTGGATGAACCGCGTCAAAAGAGTCACCTTCCTTTCCTCCGCCCAGATGAGAAGCAGTCTTGCAATCTCGTATAGAGGCCAAGAGTGGGTCCCGCCTTGTTTCACAATATAGGCCAGAGCTGTCGTGCTGTCTGCATTGACTTGGACCACCTTGCCCCTGATCTGCTTTTCGAAGCCGATGAGAGCCAGATGAATAGCTAAAAGCTCCTTTTGATTGATGTGGAGAGAGGTTTGCTCCACCGTCCAAGTCCCCAAAAGCTCCTGCTTCTCTAGAGTGGCTCCCCACCCCGAATTGGAGGCGTAGGAACACAACACGAGGTCTGAGTTCCTCTGAAGTAAAGACAAGCCTTCTTTCAGTCTGGGCTCGTTGTCCCACCATTGAAGATGAGACTTGATGGAAGCCGAGATGGGAATGCAATCCCTGTCGAGGCTGTCCCCTTTCTTCCAATGGCGGTTGAGATGAAACTGAAGAGGACGCAAGTACAACCTCCCCAGGGTCACGAACTTCTCTAACGACGAGAGAGTCCCCAGAAGGCTCATCCAATCTCTGACGGAGCAAAGATCTCTCTTCAGGAACGTTTGGACTTTTAGGAGGGCTGCTTGGATTCTCACCGACGACGGAAAAGCCTGAAAACTCCGACTGTGAATCTCCATCCCCAAATAAAGAATCTCCTGGGATGGAATCAGTTGTGATTTTTCCAAGCTCACCAGGAGACCCAGTTCTCTGGAGAGATCCAAAGTCATCTTGAGGTCCTTCAAACAACAATCGGCTGAGGAGGCTCTTATCAGCCAATCGTCCAGATACAGAGAGGCCCTGATTCCCCTCGAATGCAGCATGCTTGCCACGTTCAGCATGATCTTGGTGAACAATAGAGGAGCCATGTAGAGTCCGAAACAAAGAGCCCTGAACTGGAAGACCTTGTTTCCGTCCATGAACCTCAGATAACGTCTGCAGCTGGGATGAATCGGAAGGTGGAAATAGGCATCCTGAAGATCTATAGAGACCATCCAATCGTCCTTCCTCACAGCTGCCAGAACTGTTTTCTGAGTCTCCATAATGAACGTCGAGTTCTGGACGTAACCATTTAGCACACTTACGTCCAGAACCAGTCTCCACCCCCCGGAACTCTTGGGTACTAGAAAAAGGCGGTTATAAAACCCCGGAGACGTAACATCCTGCACTTCCTCTATTGCTTGCTTCTCTAATAAAAGAGACGTCTGCAGAAGCATGGCTTGCTTCTTGGGACCCTCTCTGTATTTGGGCGAAAGATCCACTGGATCTGTGACTAAAGGAGGATTGGCCAGGAAGGGGATCTTGTAGCCTTCCTTTAACACCTGGACGGACCAGGGGTCCGCTCCATTCCTCTCCCAAGCCTCCCAGAAGTGAGTCAACCTGGCACCCACTGCTGTCTGAAGGAAAGGGCAGTCAGACTTTACCTCGGCCGGACTTGCCCCCTCTGCCTCTAGGCTTCCTTCCTTCTGGTTTAAAAGAGCCTCTTTCAGAGGACTTCCCACGAAAGGACTGAGGTCGAAACCCAGAAGAAGATTCCTTAGGTTTACGAGAGGAGAATGACGGAGGCAAAAATTTCCTAGTCGAATGAGTAACTAAGTCATGTGTGGCCTTCTGCGTGAGGGCAGTAGCCACCTCGCCTACCAATTCCTGCGGAAATAAGGTATTAGACAAAGGTGCGAAAAGAAGGCCCGTTTTCTGGTAGGGAGACACTCCTGCAGAGAGAAAAGAGCACATCGTGGCCCTTTTCTTGAGAATTCCAGCTGTAAACAAGGCAGCAAGTTCGTTGGAGCCATCCCTCACACCTTTGTCCAAGCAGGACATCAAATGAACCAAACCACTAGTGTCGCTCCTCCCCACCTCCCAGGAGCCCTCCCATGCTCCTCCCCCGTTGCCATTTGCCACTCTATTTACAGTAATTTTTAAAATAAAAACGGTAGAAAGTCTCTTTTATCTTTTTATCTTTTCATTTAAACTGTGGGTGACAGCTGAAAACGTTTCGTCATGTCGACTACCTCTTAAAGACGAGTCTGGGGATATGCAACATGACCAGGACAATGAAGACCGCCAGTTGCCTTCACACCCAGGCTCACCAACAGACCGTCGAACCCCTCCAGTCTTCTCAACGATGGAAACCCTGCCTTTACTCTCACCACACCTGACTATACCGCCTCCAACAGCTACAGGTGGGGAGTTAAGGCTCCTTATCAAGTACCTGGAGGAATCTCGACAGGCCGAGTTGGCTACACGTCGGAGAGAGGAGGATCAACGTCGCCACGAGGAAGAACCTGCGAAATGAAGCTTTACGTCGCAGGGACCTGCTTTCCTGCAAACAGAGAGAAGGGGAAAGCTTCAGCGAGTTCTACGTCAGACTGAAGCACGTAGCAGAGGAAATCGACGTCTGTCCTGGCCAGTGTGCAGTTTGTGAGGAAACTCAGCTTAAGATGATGATCATCATCATGGGAGTCAGAGATGAGGAGCTCACACAAAAACTTATTGCCCTGGACACCTCAGCTTCTTTGGCCACCATGGTCAATGAATGTCGCTCCTATGAGGCCACAAGGACAGCCACCACCGCCATACGTGCCCCTCCTTCTAAATTGTGTGCTGTCTCTACTTACAAGAAAACCAAAGGACATGGCAGCAAAGGTGCTACTTCCCACCCAAACTTTAACAGGGACACTTCATGCCTTTCCTGCACAAAAAAGCACGGCTCTACAGAAAAGTGTCCAGCTGCTGACAGCATATGTGGAAACTGTGCCGGCAAGGGACACTGGAAGAAGACTTCAAAGTGTCCTGCCAACAAGGCCACGTATAGACACTGTGGCCGAGTGGGTCACTACGACAGATGTTGCCGACAGCAGATGAATGCCAAGCAGGGCAGCCCACCCAAAGCCACGCCCCCTCCAGCAGGCCTTCAAATTGTCGCAAGGTTGAGGCCCTTTCCACAACAACTTGCCCTTCACCGGTACCCGTATCCCTCGACCTCACCTACAATGGTGAGACATCCAAGATTCTGATGCTGCCAGACACAGGAGCTGACGTATCAGTGATGGGTCCACAGCACTTGGAACTGCTTCAAATCACCAGGGATGAGCTACAACGTTCTGCCACCTCAGTGACACTCACAGCAGAGGGATCACAGATGACACCAGCTTTAGGTACCCTTAAGGCCACTCTGTCTTTGGCTAACCGATCCTGTCATGCCATGATCCAAGTCCATGAAGGTATCCAGATGCCACTCCTGTCCTACGCACACTGCAAGGAGTTGGCCATCATACCGCCAGACTTTCCACGGCCCATCCTACAGGTCGTCCACGTGAACCGATGTAAGGATCTACCCCTCCACGCCAACTCGACCCCTGCTGAGGCCCGAGAATATTTCCTTAGAACCTTCCCTGATGTGCTTGTGTCTAAGGAGGACCTTAAAGCAGCTCCACTGAGGTCGATGGCAGGACCTCCAATGAAAATTCACCTTAAAGAGGACGCTGTTCCTTTCGCCATTCACACCCCACGGCAGATTCCCTATGCTTTCCGCGAACCTGTCAAGATAGAACTAGATTCTATGGTCCAGCAGGGTATCATCAAGCCTTGTGGAGACGAGCCTTCGGAATGGTGCCACCCTCTAGTTGTCGTCCCAAAGGCGAAGGGAGTTCGCATCACAGTAGATCTCACCAAGCTGAACACTCAAGTCTCCAGACCAGCCCACCCTTCGCCCACACCCATAGCTGCTGTCCGTACCGTCGATCCCACAGCCAAATTCTTCACCACTGCGGACGCTCTACACGGTTACTGGCAGATGGAGCTAGCGGAGGAAGACCGTCATCTCACCACTTTTCTTACTCCTTATGGACGCTTCCAGCATTGCCGAGGACCTATGGGCTTCGCTGCCACCGGCGACGCCTACTGTTACCGCGGCGACCTAGCTCTCCAGGGTATGAAGAAATGTGTCAAGGTTGTCGATGACATTCTCATCTTTGACGACGACTTACTGTCACATTACCACAGGATCCATGAATTACTCACTCGCTGTCGCAAAAATGGCATCACTCTCAACAGAGATAAGTTCGTAGTAGCGGAGTCCCGAGTAAATTTCTGTGGATTCACCCTTTCCGAAGAAGGAATAGCTGCCGATCCAGGACGAGTTACAGCTCTGCAAGACTTCCCCACACCTTCCAACTTGACGGACTTACGTTCTTTCATGGGGTTAGTTAACCAACTGGCAGAGTTCACTCCAGATATCGCCCTGACTGCACAGCCCCTACGCCCACTCATGAGCCCTAAGCGCTCTTTTATTTGGACACCAGACCACGACCAGGCCTTCAAACGTGTGAAGCAAGCACTTTCAAGCCCTCCAGTTCTAGCATCTTTTGACCCAACTTTGCCAACCATTCTCCAGACTGATGCATCTCGTCTCTACGGAATAGACTACGCTCTCCTCCAGGACCATGGTTCCGGACGTCTCCGAGTAGTCCAGTGTGGATCCCGTTTTCTGGCAGACGACGAGACGAGGTATGCGACAATCGAGTTGGAGATGCTTGCTGTATCTTGGGCTCTCACAAAGTGCCGTTTGTACCTCCAAGGACTGCCATCCTTCACTCTGCAAACAGACCATCGTCCACTAGTGCCCATTATCAACAGCTACACGCTGGACATGATCGAAAACCCACGGCTCCAGCGAATGAAGGAACGTATGTCACAATACCAGTTTACTGCAATGTGGCGTGCTGGCAAGTCTTTATGCATTCCAGATGCACTATCGCGCGCACCTGTCAGCTACCCAACGTCTGAGGATATGATCGGCTGTGCTGAAGTAACGTCACACGTCAGGTCTGTCATCAACGTCGTAATAGCTTCCCAGGAAGAGGATGCCACAATCGTCAACGCCGACCGAACTCTACAGGACATGTCATCAGCAGCGCAGGCCGACCCTGACTACGTCCGCCTTCGTGATTGCATTGTGTCCGGATTTCCCACGAATCGGTACGACCTGCATGCTTCTTTGTTACCGTATTGGAAGCTACGAGAAGCCCTTTCTACTGACGGCACCTTCGTGCTCTACGGTGCCAGAATAATAGTTCCTGCCGCTCTACGTCGCCACACTCTCGCCAGACTCCACGACAGCCACCGAGGTGTTGAAGCCACTAAACGTCGAGCTCGACAAACTGTCTTCTGGCCTGGGATAGACTCTGACATTGCTAACACCGTCGCTGTCTGTGAGCCCTGCCAAGTCCTACGCCCAAGCCAACAACAGGAACCTCTTCACAACGATGACCACCCATCGAGGCCCTTCGAGTCGGTATCAGCGGATTTCTTCCAGGTAGCGGGTAAGTCCTTCCTTGTTGTCGCCGACCGCCTCTCCAGCTGGCCTATGGTCGTCCCTTGCAAGGGCGACACCACTGCCTCCTCAACCATACGGCACTTTTGCCGCTACTTCAGAGAGGTAGGTGTTCCCCTGCGCCTATGCACCGATGGAGGACCCCAGTTTACCAGCAGAGAGTTTGCTGACTTCGCAGAGCGTTGGGGTGTACACCACATAACTTCATCGCAACACTACCCGCAGTCTAATGGACATGCCGAGGCTGCAGTCAAAGCTGTCAAGCACTTGACCCTCAAAACGGCCCCTTCAGGAAACATTGACTGTGAGGCTTTTGATCGTGGCCTCCTTGAGTTGCGTAACATGCCTAACCACTCTGGTCGCTCTCCTGCCCAGATCCTGTATGGTCACCCTCTCCGTACTTGTGTGCCCGCCCATCCTCAGTCATTCATGGAATGTTGGCAAGAAAAGGCCCATGATTGTGACCGACTAGCTGCTGCCAGAGCGGCTCAAGTGAAACGCAACTACGAAGCCCACGCCCGTCCCCTGCCCAGACTGAATGTGGGTCAACATGTCCGTCTCCAGGACCCAACATCCCATAGGTGGGACAAGATCGGGATTATCATGGGTGGCACGAGATCACGCGAGTACGAAATTCGCCTCCCTAGTGGTGGAGTGCTACGTCGGAACCGTCGCTTCTTGTATCCAGTGCCCAGTCCCAATCAAGTTCCCAACTCTGATCTCCCTGTGGTCCCTAGCTCTGACATATAAAGTCATCAATTCCCTCCACAACTTCCCGCAGGTCTCCAAGATTAAACAGGCCTACATAGTGTACAAGGCCCTTGTGCCATTTACGCAACTGGCTGCATAATTTTATATTTTATACATTTTATGTTGTTTGCTTTGCACACTATTATTTACTTAGTTCATTGTATGTAACTTGCTTAGTACGTTCAAGATACCTATTTGAACGCAAAAGGGGAGGGGAGGTGTAGATTATTGTATATATTATCTTTCATATATGTACCCTTTACTATTCATAAATTGTGTCCGTTGCAAACGCATGCGCATGAGTCGCACTGTCAGCACTCCGTGCATGCGCATAGATAGTCGTCTTGCTTCTCTTGGCACGAGCTGTATGCCTTACAGAGCACCACTGTTCATAACCCCTTGCTGTGTGGAATAAATGTAATCTACGCCTCGGGATTTTACTTCTCCATCTCTGTAATCATCTGTCTTCATCTACAAGACATCATCACCTATCATATCAGAGACCCTCTTACTCAAAGCCCCCAAAGCCCAGTCCAAGAAATTAAAAACTTCGAAGGCCCTGAACAGACCTTTAAGCAAATGGTCAAACTCTGGAATGGACCACCAAATCTTCGTTTTCCTTAAGGCAAGACGACGAGAAGCATCTACCAAACTTGAAAAATCCCCTTGGGCAGAAGAAGGAAAACTCAAGCCCAACACTTCACCAGTCTCGTACCACACACTAGATTTAGAGGCTAACCTAGCGGGAGGAAAGGCAAAGGCCGTCTTGCCAAAAGATTTCTTGGAGTCCAACCAAGAACCCATTAATTTCAAGGCCCGCTTAGAGGATCGAGAAAGAACCATCTTGGTATAAACTGGAACCTTGGTAGCTTTACCTAAGATGAATTCAGAAGGCGGAGAACGAGGGGCCACGGGGGTAAATGAATCCGGGAAAATTCCAGTCAGAATAAGCATAAACTTGCGAAGATCCACAGCATGCTGATAATGCTTCTCCTCCTCATTCTCAGAGACTTCCTCAATAGGATCATCCTCATCCGACTTTTCCTCAGGCTCGTCTTCTGGCAGTGCAGCAACAGCCGCAGCCTGAACCGAAGGAACAACGTCTGGATGGGACTGCCTGTCAAGGCCAACATCTGCGTCAATCTGATGGGGAGAAGTAGAAGTAGATTGATGCAAAACACGGACGTGTAGACGATCATCCTCAACCAACAACTGCCTAGATCGCTTCGAATCCGACTGCTGTTGAACAGAAGAACGCTTGAAATCAGAAGGTAACTGTCGAAGATCGCCGAGAGGTCGCGTAAAGTCCGAAGACTGTTGACGCGAACGATCAAAGTAGTCAGGATGTCGACGCTGCGAATCAATGTTTTGACGCGAAGCGTCCAAAAGTTGTTGACGCGGACGATCCACTACTTCAAATCGTTGACGCGTCTCGTCCACTTGTCGACGCCGACGTTCTTCCCCGCGACCAGAATACGAAAACTGGTCAACCAAAACTCTCTGACGCGACTCATCAAAATCAACCTGGCGTTGAACACTATGACTGGGAGACCGCCTAAGTGATAACTCGTCAAGACCAGAGACCATCGAACGTCTGTGCGATAACTGGTCTGACATCGAACGCCCAGACATAACGCCAACACCTGGTTGATAAGAATCCATCAACGACGAGAGTTGTTCCTTCATAGACATAAGCGCAGACCATTTCGGATCAACAGGACTCCTAGAAGGAAGATTCGTACCAACGTCACCACGCATTTCGGGGGAAGAAAGCCAATCCGATGGAAGAGGGGGTGCATGAATAATAACAAGGTCCGAATCGGAAGGAATCATATCCACACGAACACGGTGATCTGTACGTTTGGCCGGAGTGCAAGCGCTTGGAGAACGGAAACGTTCCGGTGAACCCCACGAACTACATCCTGGACGCACAGGTGATTCCCGACGCTGTGAAACATCATGCGTCCATTTAAGCGGTCTTGACGCTCGACGCCAGATCTCACTCCCCGACCCTTCATCGGAAGACGGGGATAACGCATGAACCTCACCTTTCCTACGATGAGGGTGAACGACCTGAGCTACGGCAACAGGAACGTTCGAGGGGACGTCTGCACGATTGATGACGCTTCTCGTTCCCTTAAGCCGTTCGACATTACTTCTCCCATGGGTTCGAGAGCTCAAAAGAGGTCTTAGGCTAGGTGAACGACAAGATCGTGCCGACGCACCCTCCGCAACACTAAACACATTATCAACACTTGTCACAACACTGAGAGAGTCACGATTCTTCGGTACCACATCAGACACTGAAACACTTTCCACAGTTCCGATAGGCTCACGGTTTTTCAATACCTTTAACTCGGAAAAGATAGTATTTCTATCGGCTGCTAAGGACTCAACTTTCTCACCAAGAGACAAAATAGCAGTAAAGATGTCCTTCATAGTAGGTTCCTGATCTACCACAACAGGGGAAGGAACAGGATTAGGAACAGGTAAATTAGGTAAGGCTCTATCCACAGATCGGGAAGAACTACGCCTAACTCTATCTCTCTCTAATCTCCTAACATAACGATCGAAAGTAACAAAATCATCATCAGTTAAGGAAAGGCACTCATTACACATATCATCTAATGAACAAAATTTACCCCTACATTTTACACAAATAGAATGAGGATCAATAGATCCTTTAGGAAGTCGGGTACGACAACCCTCACTAACACACCTACGCTGAGCAGGGGAGGAGTCGGCCATTTTTAAAGCTAACGTGAGAGACCAACAAGCAAAAAGTAAGGGAAAAAACAATAAAGAAAATCTCAAAAAAAAAGATTTCAAGATAAGAACCAAGGGAAATTAATCAACGATAGCTTAAACTCAAAAAAGAACGTTGTACATCACCAAACAACTTCCCAAGAGAGTAAAACACGAGAGCGAACTTCTATATGTCAGCCAGCTATGATGGCAGAGAGAAGAACTGGAGTTGGTGTGTAGTTCCACCTGTTCTACCGCTAGGGTGCGGTTGGTACACCTGGCGTATCTTCGATAGCGCGAGATTTGAATTTCTGCCCTGGCATCAGGGGACTTCAGCTCTTTTATATAACGAGCGGGTAAGTTCTATATTTAAAAACTGCTATTTAAATTTTTTTTTGCATATTTTTGATAATTTTTTGAGAAACTTCAGGCAATTTCCAAGAGAATGAGACCAACCTGACCTCTCTATGACAAAAATTAAGGCCGTTAGAGCAATTTTAAAAATGTATACTGCAAAATGTGCTTGAAAAAAAATAACCACTGGGGGTTAAGGGTTGGAAATTTCCATATAGCCTGGGGGTAAAAGGGTTAATATGTACTGTACAGGATGGTACAGTCTAAGAAGATACAAATGCAAAGGATAGTCAGAATTATGTAAAATCTTATGCAACATATATAAGGAACTATTCTAATGATAATAAATATGCCACTAAAGCAAAAGAAACTCGAGGGTCTGTAGAAGTGAAGATTCAAACAAAAACCATAGTGTATTACCACAGGAGATCTGATGGATGGTCAAAGTCAGAAATTCTCAATATCTAATCCATCTTACACAGATATTTTCAACCAGTATCTTTTACAGATTTTAGGCATAACACGAACACAAGAACGCGTGTTGACTATCACGATGCTAACTAAGGAATGATGAGAGAGAGTGGGTCGTGGTGGTGGTGGTGGGGGGGGGGAGGTAGCCATAGTAGCGGTTAGTAGTCGGATGTAGAACGACACCTTGTAGTAACGGGGGATGTTGAGGAAGGAGAAGACTAGTTGGTAAGGGACCTCTGATAGTGGTTTTATCACGCCCCAGTTACCATACCAACACTCTATAAGGGTGAACGAGCGGGTATATTCCTGGCATTCCATGCATTTTTTTTTCTCTAGTATATTTAGCAGTATTTATACCTTAGAAATGATGCTATAAGGAGCATTTCACGGAGCGACACAGGTTGAGACTTAGATATAGTTTATTTTTTTCCTTTCCACACTAGACTGCTTTCTTTGATAGAGACTTAAAACTTATAGAAATTGCTTTTCCAGTCAGGGTTGTAGCTTGCAATAATAATAACACAAAAGATTTGTCCATATTCAGCACTAGGAATTTGTCTTGCTCCTAACTCTATCGGCAAACAACTACACAAATTTTCAACTCACTATATAAAAATTGCCTTCATTCATGCAGTAATAATAAGTCACTTACATAAGAGCAAAATACAATACAAGAGTGGGTTCTAAGTAAAAAAATTCACAAGTCCCACACAATTAATTTAGATATCTAGTTAAAAAACCCTCAGCCCCTTACTGCTTTTATCAGTTAGCTGATCTTGTAAATACTAGTGAATTAACCTATGTATGTATCAAGAATTCCTGTAGCAGGAGGTAGCAGCAGTAGGGGATTCAGCGTTATGAAGCTTCATCTGTGGTGGATTAACGGGGGAGGGTGGGCTGTGGCACCCTAGCAGTACCAGCCAAACTCAGCTAAGTCCCTTGTCAGGCTGGGAGGAACTTAGAGAGGAAAGGTCCCCTATTTTGTTCCATTTGTTTGATGTCGGCTACCCCCGAAAATTGGGAGAAGAGCCTTGGTATATGGATGGATGGACTTCTAAAGAAGCTGATCAATTTCTATTTTTTTTTAATCTGGTCAAAACATTTATAATTTACTGCACAAACAGGTTCTAATTTTTCAGTTTTCAAGTTGAAAGTTCTTATCTAGGGTTTCAAAGTTGTTGAAGTTTTATCTAAGGTATAAAATACAGAACATAATAATAATAAAAAGAATCAAATTTTAAAATATATATCTTTTTGTGTGGAGAAGGTTAATATAAATAAGTACAGCATGACATTTGCTCTTAAATCACTATGATTAAAATAAATTCTCTCTTCCTCTCTCTTGACTTTTTACTGCTTTAAATTGCAACATACTATACTGTATTTTAATTCAAGTTAAGATTATACAACATATAAGGTAGAACACTAATATCCAATCATAATTCTTTTGCGTGTTCTCAAACACATGGTTCCAATTTAAATCTTTCATTTTGGAACTCAAAGACAGTGGAAGGTAAGTAAGGGGTCAAGGGTCCTTAGTTATTTAATATTTACCAAATTCTTAACCCCTATTATAAAGGTTTAAAATTCTTACCTGAACAAGTGCCACTAGTGCTAATAATGTAGTAAACTCCTGATCTAAAAGCTGGCCCGGCTGAGTTCGGTTGACCATTTCCCAGAGAATTCCCAAGAAAGGAGGTGGTAACCCAGTCTTCATAAGTAACATATAGGCACGACTGGTGTCCACCCATCCATCTTTACCTTCCACTAATGAGCCTGCATGCTTATAAACAGCAGGGACACTAGCCTTATCACTCAGCCATGATGGAAGAGGAATTGGTTTAGCCTGAGGTTTTGGACAGGCCATGGTGTTACCTCCAACTGCCGGAGGGCCATTGGCCGCAACTGCTTGATCGGATGACTTCACTTGCTGGGCAGGTAGGTTGCCCATGTGACCTGGTGCTACACTTGAATTGGTAAAGGCCAGATTAGCTTCAAAACTATTAGGGTCCACAGCATGATCTCCTGCCACATTTCCCGATGCTGCACTGACTTCAGATACAGGTACAGTTGGCTGAGGTGAAGACAATCCCTAAAATGAACAAATAAATGCACTATGTAACAGCAAATCATTATAAAGTTTCAAAAACTTACCATCTAAACTTTTTAAAATTAAGAATATTAAGTAAAAATTCCTATAATAAAGTAAATTATTTTGATACTTACTAGGAGTCATACAGCTATTCTCTATGAAGCATAAGTTTAAGACCTTAAAATAAAATACAATTTTTCTTCCTCTCTATTACATTTCTTCCTGCAGGAACTAACCAGATCAGTATTGTGGTCATACTGGTGGGCCAAATCCTTGCCCAATGGTTACTGTAACACACTCCGGTCAACATCAGTGGAAAAATGTAAAAAAATATCTGTATTAACTCAGATAAATAATTTTGAGTGGAGTGAAAGGGTAACCATGTAATAAATTCTATTTACAAAATTCTGTCTGGAGAATCGCCAGACTGAATGACACATTTCTTACGAGGTGAGGAAGGGGTGGTAACCAACTTAGATAAACTTCAACCCATATCTAATGCCATTTCGTATCCGTTCACTATGAAATTAAAGGTAATTATCTTTTTTTTATCAAAGAACTTGATAAGTAAAGATGATACAATATAAGGAATATCTGGATATGATATAAGGTATGGCCTAACATTCATAATTATCATTTAAATGTTTAAACCCCACTCATGAATGGCAGAAGCAAGCAGGACAATACCTTAGACACTAGACTCCTCTCCACCCAAGATAGGACCAGGGAGGGCCAGGCAAGTAGACCTATAGGCTCTCCCAAACACCCAAATCTTTAGCTCACAAGGATGAAGGATGGTGAGGTGGCAGATACTAAAGAAACTAAAACGTTTTGCGGGACTCAACCCGTCCCACGAGCACCAGGCAAGGATGTTTCCAATATGCCACCACATTATACCTTGTGTATTAAGATAGCAGTACCATAATCTACACATGGCCCTTCTAAAGATTAAAAGGGTCATTACAAAACCATAACTACCCCAGAGATAATGTTTTTTAAATACCTATACTAAATGCCATACAACAAGAAGATAATTTCATATGTATGTAACCTTGAATTGAATGATTTGAGACATAAAACTACAAATCCTAGGCTTTCTAAGTAAACCAAATCTCCCTCAAAATCATATTTAAAAGTTCTGGTCAAAAAGGCTTGATAAGAGCTCTCAAATAATGCTTTACAAATACTGGCTTGGTATGCCACCCATTTTTTTTCAATGAGCCGTAGCAATGACCATATTCCCAGGAAGAATTTGGAATTCAAATGTAAAAACGGCATTTAACTAAAATGTATTATTTCAATATTTAACCACTACAGTATACTCCAACCAGGCCTTCCTGAGGGTTTTGGAGGGTTAAATCATTCATGAGTATTGCAAACTTTCATCCCAAGGAAAATTTCATGAAATACAGATCATTGTTATTAGCACTTAAACATACAAGTAAACTAAAATGGACCGGCAACAAATTCAGGGTTGCCATCTACCATACTTTGCAATCAATTGTCGAACAATAAGGCTTCAAAATGTACAATTATTATAAAATCAAAAATTCAGGGAAAACATTGTATATAGGGATTAAAATATTGTACATATTATCAAATTAAATCAAAATATTTACGTCGTACAACAATATGTCATACATCTGGCAGGCAGTACTGGCAACAATCATACCGTAGTTTTATTCCTCGCCAAAAGATGACTTTACTGGCAAGGCAGAGCGCCGATCAACTGATATTTATAAACAAACGCAAGTCACAGCATTTCTGATTAGATTGCTTTTATTTTTTACAAATTCACTGTTAAAGCACTGGTAATAATACAATAATACCAGAAATAAAAAAAAAATGAGGATGTATGGAATTTAGGGCAGGTAAATGTACGGAGTGTAAGCTGGGTTAGTGAGTTTCTGAGGGAAGATTAGCCTAGGCCTATGGAAGGTCTCAAAATTCACCTATGTACGAGACACAGGGCACTTCTTAAAGCCAAAATATTGGAGGAAAAAAAAAAAAAAAAGTGTCCTATATGCCATCATATATGGTAATTTTGAAAAAGGGATTTTGACGAAGGAAAAATCTATTTCTAATCTATAATTTTCAGCTCTTGTTTACACTCCTAAATCCACTACTGTATGGATAACTTCAAGTAAGTGTATTTTTCCCTTGCAAAAAGACAAAATTAATAACATTTGCAGTTGTCAAATACAAAAAATAAAAAGTATTTAGTATCTAGTTATATAACAGCAAATACAGGACAGTGCCTTGATAGCAAAGACAAAATGCCATTATAACACAAGGGCTTTAAATTTCACTTATACTGTATAACAGTATTAGTTTCCGCTTACTCAGTTCTCTTATATAACTTATAGTGTGCCGAGGTGTACAACTCGATGCTTTTACGTTTTATTTATGAAGCATTCACAATGATATTAGAGCATGACCCCTAGCTGAAAATACTTAAAAGCATCAAATTATACAACACCAAATACAGCACAGCATAAAAAACATGGAAAGCTAAGCAAATTTTCAAGCCCTTTATTACTATAACAGATACAAAGCCCCCTTCTTGTGTTACATAAGTGTGAACAGATACCCAAAAATATGACATATGGAATTCCTTGGTTTATCTACGAAGAGATAAATGAATTCCTAACTTGCAAATTTCAAATAAACGAATTTGACACAGGTAAATGTTAAAGGCTGATTTCAGCAAATCAAAATAAATATTTAACATAACTTATGAACAGAGACTTGTGTTAAATTACACAACAAAAACTATTTCTATGAAGTTTGAGTTTCTTACGTTCAAGTTCAACCATCTTATCAGGAAACTCATTTTAGTCTCAGCTTTAATTATCTTATGAGATATTATATAATTACAATTTTCTTTAATTTAATTCTAATACCTTTAGTATACCTTTTCTTTTGTTTGTATTTCCTCTATATTAAATTAGATTAAAGCTTAATTTCCAATTTCATGTGAAGTATACAACTTTGTATAAATAAAGTATGCAGAAGGTCCTCAACTTAAAAACTTAATAGGCTCCCAGAAGCTGTTTGCAAGTTGAATTTTGTTAAATTTTAGCCTACAGTAGGACTAACTTGACTCCCATGCCTACGATTTCAAGCTACTAAAGTCAACAAATAAGTCATGTTTCATTATGGGGTCCTTTGACTGGCCGGACAGTACTTCATTGGATCTTTTTCTCTGGTTACAGTTAATTTTTCCTCTCCCTACACATACACCGAATAGTCTGGCCTTTTACATATTCTCCTCTGTCCTCATACACCTGACAACACTGAGATTACCAAACAATTCTTCTTCAACCGAGGGGTTAACTACTGTACTGTAATTGTTCAGTGGCTACTTTCCTCTTGGTAAGGGTAGAAAAGAGACTTTAGCTATGGTAAGCAGCTCTTCTAGGAGGACACTCCAAAATCAAACCATTGTTCTCTGGTCTTGGGTAGTGCCATAACCTCTGAACCATGGTCTTCCACTGTCTTGGGTTAGAGTTCTTTTGCTTGAGAGTAAACTCAGGCACACTATTCTATCTTTTCTCTCTTCCTCTTCCTTTGTTAAAGTTTTTATAGTTAATACAGGTAATATCTATTTTAATGATACTACTGTTAAAATATTTTATTTTTCCTTGCTTCATTTCCTCACTGGTATATTTTCCCTGTTGTAACCCCTGGGCTTATAGCATCCTTCTTTTCCAACTAGGGTTGTAGCTTAGCAAGTAGTAATAATAATAAAAGAACTATCAGGTTAGGTTATTGCAAATGATTTGCCTACTGTATTAAATCATATATTGTTCTATTACAATATTCCTTTACCTTATTACAGCATACAAACCTTTGATACAATATGAGATTCATGATTTTAGTTAGATTTGTGGTTGTATCTCCAAATGTTTGCATGTCGGATGTTTACAAGTTGAGGACTTTCTGCAGTACAGTACTTTAATATTCTGCTGCCTGATATTATTGCCTTTGTTATTGTCTTCAAATAAATTCCTGACTATATAATTTACTATATAATAAGGTTCCATAACTTAAGATTCCATATCATACCTTTGAGGAGGCAAAGAGTGTTTCAATGTCGTTCATCTTTGACCAGTCAACAGATGTCCCTTGTTTAGTAGAAGTAGACTCCGCTACCTTAGGGCCTTCACTTTTTGACGCCTTAAAAGGAAAGAAAAGATTAAGCTTAATATAAAATCAAATTAATATTAGGTTTGGTACATTATCTGTCCAGTAATTTGCTCTCTTATGTTAAGAGCTGTTTTAGCTGGAATATTTTCCATATTAACAACAAACACTTATGTGATGGATTTTGGTTTACATAAACAAATTGTTGTTTAACAGAATTCACTGGCCTGAACTAAACATGTTTGGACCAAGATAACAGTATACTGTTATGTAATAATATATCAAGTCATACTCTACTTAACGTGATTTATAAATTACTATGATGATTGTTTAAATTGGATGAAAGTTGAAATGCAAGCAAAACAGCTATTGTTACCTAAATCAGTTGTTCATAAAAAAACAGTTATTTTTCGTTCAGTTGTTTATAGCCTTATGCGTAACAAACAATACATTTAATGTATAATTCTCTTTTACTTTTTTTTCAACTTATTGAACTAGAAATTGAGATAAAGCGATTGATAAACGAAGTGTTTACAGTATATAAATTGGTCTCCAAAAAGTAACTCCCACGATACACGATAAATAAAATCTTTTAAGGGCGAAAACTTGGTACTTGTACAATATGTGAGATCACAGGTGTTATACAATTATGTACGGTATTACTGAAATTTACTTTATTAGCTTTTTAGAAAAAAAAATAAGTTTTGACGAAGGAAAAACTCATTTCATGGGAAATTCTTTATTTTTGAGAAGGTGCAGTGTGGTCTCGAAGGACTTTCCTTGTTCCTTGGAAAGACTAGAACAGGGAATCCAATACATGATTACCAAAGAAATGTGATTTCCCTTTCTCTAAGGCCAGTGAATCAACATGCAAAGCACAAACCCAGTATAGGGGAGACCCTGCAAGTTCAGGCTCATTTGAACTTGTCACAGTACCTCAGTAGCTGATAGTCATCTGCTGTGAGTGACATGCACGTTGTCCTAGAAAGGATACATCCTTCCAGTTATTGCCAGTGTACCTACATCACAACAAACCCTCAATGACCATAGAAATGATACATCCTTCCAGTTATTGCCGGTGTACCTACATCACAACAAACCCTCAATGACCATTCACGGTCGAAGGAAAAACAATACTCCATTCTAGTTCCCAAGGCTAGGAAGGAGGGAGGATTTTGGAGACCACACCTCCCAAAAAAATAAGTATTTTCCTTCATCAAAACTCTTTGGCGGCTAAAGGGCTGTGTGGTCTCCAAGAACTTCGTACCAGAGTATTAGTAAGTAGACTTGTGTCCATATTCCAGGACAGCTTTCTGTCACCCAACATTACAACTTATGTGTCTGTTCCAAGAGACAAGAGAAAATCTAGCAAGTCTCACTCTTACTACACACAAGCGACTTAAAAATACTGGCTGCCAGAAGGGCCTGGTGACATGATCATCCTCTGTAGGTGTTCCAAAATTGCATATGAGAAAAGAACACAACAAATCATGGATTTTGGGGATGGAGGTAAGATCAGCTTTTTTAAGTAAGGACGTCTTCAAGATACAGATAGCTGCTGTTGAAAGAACTTGTTGCTCTGGGTGTTATGAAACAGACTACCTTCCGAGATGTCAATCTCTGCCAAAATAATTTTAAGGTCGACCCTGTACAGAGGTTGCTATTCCCTAACTCTAGAGACGAGATATAAATCGCATCCCATCTCTGGAAAGGCTTTTCACTATTGATTATATAAAAGAAACTATGAGTCAGGATTTAGAAGACAGCCTGGGATTATTGCAATGAATTCTGGGTACAGTACCTTCAAAAGGCTGCCAGTTCACCGACTCTAGCTCCGCAGCTAAAGCTATTAAAAATATAGTATTTTGAATAAGTCTTTAAGAAAAATGATGGAGTTATCAAACCTAAACAAAAATTAAAGAACCCCATCCAGAGACCATAGAACCACTGGGTGGGGATGGTTTATGTAAAGCAAAAGACTGGATGATCTTATGAAACTTTTACGAGTCAAGATTTACATCAATGACACACTTAACGGGTTCTTTTAAAACAGATTTATACAACAGTATAGTCGATGGCTTGAGCTTCATCTCCTCAGAGAGGTGGACCGGAAAAGTAGTCAAGAGGTCCGGAGTTATCAGTTACTTAACTCCATGAAAAAAACTATCCCTGACTTCCACACCTCTTGCAGCTCATCAAATAAGTTGTGAGTTTAGAAATCTTCCTTGAAAATATGAGAGAAAATCCAAGAGTAAAGGTTCTGGGTCAGAAAAGAAAAAAGACAACGAAGGTAATCCACCTTCCTACTTTCAGATACAGCTGTGCAGACCAAAGCAGTGGTATTCTTGGTCTCAGACACAAAACATTTGATACTATGGATTGCTGGACCAAGATGGTGCTATTTGTTTAATGTAGAAAATGTCTTCCTTCCATTATAACTTTAAAAGTTGTTTGTTAATAAAGTAAGGGAAAATATCTTTGATCCCTCAATGTACGAACAAGGAACTAAATCAAAACATAGATAGGGGCCTGGTTCACTAGGACACCATTGCAGAAACCCCTAAGTGCTAAAATTTGTATATCAAGGCTAATGAGATCTCCGAGACCCTTATTGAGTAAATGCTTAACAGACCCCATGATCTTAGAAAATCCTTTCACCCACATAGAAAGGAGAAAATGGCCTAGGCTCTTAGGTTTTCTGCATAAGGCTCCTAATTCCAAGGAGAATAGATCCACTCCAAACAAATGGAACAATTTTCAGGGTCCTAAGACCTGCCCTAATCAGTGGAACAATCACAATGATCCCGACAACACTTGTGACCCTATTTCAGGTTAGCTAGGTTATCAGATTCAGCACAGAAGCTTTTTTTTTAATGACACTTATTCGTAATAGTACAATAACATTTCAAACGAAAAATCCTCATAATAAACTCACTTTAAAGGGGTTGGGAATCTCCAACTCCTTCCTATAATGAACACCAAACTAAGAGAGAAGCTCACAACATAAATAAACCACTTATTCAAGATATTCACTTCAGTAAGACAGGCAACCTCACAGAACCTCAAGGCATAGGTCATGGAATAAACTACAAAACTGAGCCCTCTAACTCACTCACTCATTCTCAGTTACTCACTCACTTACTCCAATCGAGATATGATGCATCGTAAGAACGGATCTTGTTCATAACTTGAGAACCACCTGTTATGTGACAATATACAGAATTAATTTACAAATACAGAGTTGAGAAGAAGACTATAATACCAAAAAATTTAAAATAAAAGTGAACAAAACAAGTTAGTACACACATCTAAATGGGAAAATCAAAATTGTGACATAAGATATCTCACCACTTGGGAAGCTTGGCATTTTAAATTGAATATCCAGATAGAGCAAATGTGCTCTGTCAAAACCGAGGAGTGAATTCCATGTGAAAATACTCTTCAATATATTAATAACAATATATCATTAAATAATTTTGACCAGTCTACAAACTATCAGGGACCTGATAGAAAATAAAACAAGCAGTTTTTCCAAGGTAATAACCATACTTCTACAAAAATTCTTTGACCTTCCTACCTTCTTTGGTGCTGGAGGAGACTTCGGTTTCTGTGATTCCTTTGTACCAAGAATATTTTCTATCATAGAATCGGCACTAACACCACCCTGGAATCAAATGGAATGTCAGGTTGATTGCAGGTACATCAGCATATATAAGTTGCAAATTTTTACTAACAGTACTTGTGGGGAGCATACCTTACAAACCATCTTGGTAATACAGTATCCCCTATGACAATTAAATGCATGGATAATTTAAAACTTTAGGCAACTCTATATGAATTTAAGATGTAAGAAAAAAATACTGTATGCGATCTAAGTTTTACTTATTATAAGACAACTAATATCAGAATACGCATTTTCATCCATCCATATACCAAGGCACTTCCCCCAATTTTGGGGGGTAGCCGACACCAACGATGAAACAAAACAAAAAAGGGGACCTCTACTCTCTATGTTCCTTCAGCCTAATCAGGGACTCAACCGAGTTCAGCTGGTACTGCTAGGGTGCCACAGCCCAACCTCCCACATTTCCACCACAGATGAAGCTTCATAATGCTGACTCCCCTACTGCTGCTACCTCCGCTGTCATCTAAGGCACCGGAGGAAGCAGCAGGGCCTACTGGAACTGCGTCACAATCGCTCGCCATTCATTCCTATTTCTAGCACGCTCTCTTGCCTCTCTCATATCTATCCTCCTATCACCCAGAGCTTTCTTCACACCATCCATCCACCCAAACCTTGGCCTTCCTCTTGTACTTCTCCCATCAACTCTTGCATTCATCAACTTCTTTAGCAGACAACCATTTTCCATTCTCTCAACATGGCCAAACCACCTCAACACATTCATATCAACTCTAGCCGCTAACTCATTTCTTACAACCGTTCTCTCCCTCACCACTTCGTTCCTAACCCTATCTACTCGAGAAACACCAGCCATACTCCTTAGACACTTCATCTCAAACACATTCAATTTCTGTCTCTCCATCACTTTCATTCCCCACAACTCCAATCCATACATCACAGTTGGTACAATCACTTTCTCATATAGAACTCTCTTTACATTCATGCCCAACCCTCTATTTTTTACTACTCCCTTAACTGCCCCCAACACTTTGCAACCTTCATTCACTCTCTGACGTACATCTGCTTCCACTCCACCATTTGCTGCAACAATAGACCCCAAGTACTTAAACTGATCCACCTCCTCAAGTAACTCTCCATTCAACATGACATTCAACCTTGCACCACCTTCCCTTCTTGTACATCTCATAACCTTACTCTTACCCACATTAACTCTCAACTTCCTTCTCTCACACACCCTTCCAAATTCTGTCACTAGTCGGTCAAGCTTCTCTTCTGTGTCTGCAACCAGTACAGTATCATCTGCAAACAACAACTGATTTACTTCCCATTCATGGTCATTCTCGTCTACCAGTTTTAATCCTCGTCCAAGCACTCGAGCATTCACCTCTCTCACCACTTCATCAACATACAAATTAAACAACCACGGCGACATCACACATCCCTGTCTCAGCCCCACTCTCACTGGAAACCAATCGCTCACTTCATTTCCTATTCTAACACATGCTTTACTACCTTTGTAGAAACTTTTCACTGCTTGCAACAACCTTCCACCAACTCCATATAACCTCATCACATTCCACATTGCTTCCCTATCAACTCTATCATATGCTTTCTCCAGATCCATAAACGCAACATACACCTCCTTACCTTTTGCTAAATATTTCTCGCATATCTGCCTAACTGTAAAAATCTGATTCATACTACCCCTACCTCTTCTAAAACCACCCTGTACTTCCAAGATTGCATTCTCTGTTTTATCCTTAATCCTATTAATCAATACTCTACCATACACTTTTCCAACTACACTCAACAAACTAATACCTCTTGAATTACAACACTCATGCACATCTCCCTTACCCTTATATAGTGGTACAATACACGGGCAATTCAACAATCTAATATGACAAATTCGTAGAAAATTTGAATTTTTCCTAACTATACAAACCATAGCTATTTAATAGGGGTATTACTTTCGGCGTAGCTGAAATGACGAGCCATTAATTTTTAACGAGGGTTTGCTACCAACACCACTAGTTAGCGGGGGTAGGGGAGGGTAGCTTGCTACCCCCCCCCCCACCACCCTCTCACACACACCTGTGCTTGACCTCACTTTGCTTGGAGGTAGGACTTTAAGGGGGATAGGGCTGGCGGGCAGGTTTGGTTAAATAGCAGATGTCATGGGGCTTGGGAGTGCCTGGCAAGGCCAGTCCCTCCTCCTTGTAGGCCCTGGCAATAACTTGTCTCAACCAAAAGGAAATGGTATTCTTCGATACCTGCTTCTTTGTAACACCTGTGGAGACGAAAAGGCTCTTGATGCCTGGCCGGAGATGTGCAGTCCTCTCAAGGTATTTTCTAATGGCACGGACAGGGCATAACCTCAAATCCTCAGGATTCCCAGTCCTAGGAATAGCTGGCAGAGAGAACCCCTTGAATTTAGGATCCCAGACTGCTGGGTTCTGGGTTTTCGCCACGAACGAAGGGACAAACTTGAAAGAGATCTCTTTCCACCCCTTCGAATGAGAGACATCATAAGACAGCCCATGGATCTCACCTACCCTTTCCGCAGAGGCCAAGGCCAACAATAAGACTGTCTTGAGAGTGAGATCCCTGTCTACAATATCCTTCATTGGTTCGAAGGGGGGGCTACTTAACATCTTCAGGACCCTAGCTAAGTCCCACTGAGGCACCCTAACAGTTTGAGGAGAGCAGGATTGTTCAAAACTACTGACAAGCATAGTGTGTGTCTAGAGGAACCCAAGTCGATGCCCTTCAGAAGGAAGACTTGACCCAAGGCTGCTCGTACTCCTTTTATAGCTGGGATTGACATCCCTATCTCGTCCCTGAGATATACTAGAAAGTCTGCGATATCTGGGACCGAGGCTTTGAGGGGTTTTATGCGCTTCGAAGCGCACCACTTCGTGAAAGAGGCCCACTTCGCTTGGTAGACCGCTGCCGACGACCTTCTCAGGTATCGCTACATCCTCTTAGCCGTTCCTGACGAATATCCTTCCTTCTTCAGGAGCCGCTCGATAGTCTCCAGGCGTGAAGGCGTAGAGACTGTGGGTTGTCGTGGAACCTGAGAAAGTGTGGCTGTTGTAGAAGATCTGACCTGTCGTGGAGTGGCCACGGAGGATGGCTCGCCAAGTCTTTTAGGTCTGCGAACCACTCTCTCTCTGGCCACCAGGGCGCTACCAAAGTCATCCTTAAGTTCCGGGCACCCCTTACTCTGTTGAGCACTTGCATGATCAACGTGAAAGGGGGGAAAGCGTACACGTCTAGGTTGTCCCACTTGTGCTGAAAGGCATCCTCCAAGGCTGCCTTTGGGTCTGGGACAGGAGAACAATACACAGGAAGTTGCGCCTTCAGCTTGGTTGCAAAGAGGTCCATCACCGGGGAACCCCAACGTTGAATGATGAGCCTGGCTACTTCTGGGAGGAGGGACCATTCTGTTCCTACTATCTGACCCATCCTGCTGAGACCGTCGGCTAGGACGTTCTTTTTCCCGGGGATGAACCTTGCCAATAACACTATCTGGTTCGCTTCCGCCCAATCTAGGATCTCTAGGGCGAGATCGCACAACTCCCTTGATTTTAAGCCTCCCTGCTTCTTTATGTACGCTACCACTGTGGTGTTGTCGCACATCAACGCCACAGTGTTTCCCCTTGGTAGATCGATGAAGTGCAGGCAAGCTTTCTGGACTGCCTTCAACTCTAGGACATTGATGTGTAGGCCTTTCTCCCCGTCCATCCAGGTTCCTCGCGCCGTCCCGTTGAGGAGATGGGCTCCCCATCCCTGGTTGGAGGCGTCTGTGAATAGGAGCAACTCGGGAGGGTCGATCACGAAGGCCATCCCCTTGAGCGAGTTCGACCGGCAATGCCACCATTCCAGGGAGGGTATTGTGTTTGGTAGGACTGGGATTAATTTCTGGGGCGAGTCCAGTTGGTTCCAGAAGCTCTTCAGATTCCATTGGACGGCTCTGAGTCTGAGTCTCCCCTGGGGGACCAGTTTCTCCAACGACACCAGATGACCTATTAGCCTTTGCCAGTCCTTCGCCCTCCTGGGTTGTCCCGACAGGAAAGGGAGAAGGATCTTCATAAGATTGCTTATCCTCTCCTCCGACAGGAAAGGGAGAAGGATCTTCATAAGATTGCTTATCCTCTCCTCCGTCGGGAAAGCTTTCACTAGTAGGGAATCCAGTGTCATCCCCAAATAGGTCATTCTGGTGGAGGGAGATAGGTTCGATTTTTCTGGGTTGATCATGATACCCAGACCCTTGCAAAACTGGAGAAGTTTTATACCCTGCTCCTTCAAACGTCCTCCGAGGAGGAAAGAAGCAACCAGTCGTCCAGGTACCGGATGAGGCGAATGCCCCTCTCGTGAGCCCACACCGAGACTGTCGTGAAGACTCTCGTGAATACCTGGGGAGCTGTCGACAACCCGAAGCAGAGGGTCTTGAATTGCAGGATCTGGGTACCCCATTTCACCCGGAGAAACTTCTGACTTGAGGGATGGACCGGGATTTGGAAGTATGCGTCCTTGAGGTCTATGGTCATCATGTAGTCTTTCTCCCTCAAGGACAGCAAGACTGACTTCGTAGTGTCCATTTTGAAATCTGTCTTTCGCACAAACTTGTTGAGAGCTGACAGGTCTATCACCGGTCTCCACGGCCCCGTCGCCTTTTCTACCAGGAACAGGCGGCTGTAGAAACCTGGCCCTGGGTGCAGGATCTCCTCCATGGTGCCCTTTTCCAACATCGTGGACACCTCTTCTTGATGAGCCGCCCTCTTCAACGGGTCCTTGGGTGCCAACCACTCCGACAGGCTGGCCGGAATTAAAGGGGGGGGGGTTTCTGTCAAGAATGGTAACCTGTACCCCTCCTTCAGTACGGATACTGTCCAGGGCTCTGCTCCGTGAGCCTTCCATGCTTGCCAATGTAGTCTGAGGCATCCCCCAACCTGAGGCTTGGGCAGGAGTAGGGGGCCTCCCACTCTACCTCCTCCTGGAGGAGCGGCCTGAACGGCCTCTCCTGGAGGCAGAATACCCTGTTCTAAACGAGGCCAACGCTGCTGGAGCTCCTCTACGGGGGAGCTGAGGCGCTGAGGCCCATGAGGAAGAAGGTGCTTCTCTCCTCGTCAGGTTAGGCGGGGCCTGAGAAGTAGAGGGACCATCTGAGGCTGACCTCTTGTAGGGGGCCTCCTTACCAGTTGAGGCCTGGGAGCGTTCACTTCTTTTCTTTTAGCCACCTTTTCCATGATCTCCTCTAGCTCTTTCAAGGGGAACAAGGAGTCACCCCAAAAAAGGAAGACTCCTCATGGCCCTCGCCTCCCTGTCTGGGACCTTCCGGGAAAGCTTCGCCAGAATGGTGTCCCTTTTGCGAAGAACCCAATTCGCTGACAGGGCAAGGGACTGATAGGTGAGGAACTTCAGGGTCTTACCCCCGGAGATGATAAGCTCCCTCAGGAGGCTTTGCTGTTCCGGGTCCGTCAAGTCATACGTGGCTTGCACACCTACCAGTGTGGAAGCCCACCAGTCCAACCAAGAGGAGACGTGAACTAGGTCTTTCGACATCTCCTCCATCATCGCAGCCTCCGACTGCGAAAAACAAATCGGGGCTGAAGAGGCTCTGTCCTCCGAGGCACCCTGTCCCAGAACGTCGAGGGCAGGCTCCACCTTGCAGGCTCCCGGTCGTTGTCCCTCTGGCACATAAACCCTGCTCTGTGTCTTGAGCCCTTGGAGCAACTTCGAAGAGCTCTGCGTTTTGGGAGCTTCGGCATTGCCTGCCACAACTCTATCGACGTGAGCCACAGGTAGGGCCAGGGAAGTTTTCTGTTGGACGGGTGCCTGCATCAAGCGGGTCAGGCTGGACCTCCTGTAGTCCTCATCGGTTGTAACCAGCTCTTCAATTCTATGATGCCTTCGAATCAGGCCTATAACTTTCCGACAGGCCGAGTCCTCGGTCGGGGAACCTTCCCTACCGTCAGCAGAACTTTCGGCCTGATCCCGAGGAGCCGGTTCACCGGTCATTCCCAACGGGCGCTTTGGTTCTGGCACAACAGGCACTCCCCTGCGGTGGTACCGGTCTTCCCCGGCGGAAACCTCCGCACCAGGTTCGGGGGTCAGAACTGGCATCGCCATGCCGGCGAGGACTACCGTTCGTGCATTCTCTCTGGGGGACGTGGACGCGGATCCCGTGGGCTGACCCGAAGGAGGGAACCGTTCCTTAAAGTCCGAGGGCCGAACCAGCAGGGCTGATTTGGCCAGGCTGCCCGTAAGGAAGCACGGTTCCCCCCGCTGGGCGGGGTGAACCGGAAGCTTCGCGGCCTTACGCCTGCCTGAAGCGGCCTTCTCGCATTTCTCCCTGCGAGGGTCATATCTTCGCCTGGAGGATGGCCTTCGTGGTGAGAAATCCCTGGATTGCCGGTCTGGGGAACACTGCAACTCAGACTTACGGGGAACGAAGACCCAATCACCATCGGGGGACCTACTCCTCCTGTGTTTCCCCCGTGGAGAGCGGGACCGTCTCCTGCTGAACCTCGAACGGGATCTTGAGCAGGAACGCCTGCTCCTGGACCGCTCCCTCCGGCGCCGATGTCTCTTCCTGGTTTCTTCTTCTGAAGAGAACGAAGCCCCACCATCCGAAGAGCCCGACGAAACTGTACCACCCGCACGACGGGCAGAAGCGGGGGCTACGGAGGGCTTTGCGACTCGCTGCGTACCAGAGATAGAGGGTTGCAGGAAGGTTTCTGGGACCGTCATCAGAGGAGCTGGAAAAGAGGGTTGACGCCCTACACTAGGGAACCAGGTATCCAGGCCCTCTTTCATCCGCATTGGGGACCTACCTGGCGTTTTAGGGAGCTTCCACCCAAAGGAATCACTTACCGTGGAGTCTAACTTACCCTGGGCGTCGCCACCTGCCGAAGAACCTGAAACAAAGGCCCACGAAGGGGGCGAAGAAACAGGTACAACATTACTACACCATAAGGGGTCGTCGGAGGAAACGTGCCCCCCAAGCACAAGGGAAGAGTCTCCAGAACCCCCCGACACAGCACTACCAGGCTCCCCACTAGCCTGAGAAGTCCCCGCAACCCTCACTTCACACACATTGGACTCTTGAGGAAGAACCCTCGGCTCTTTCCCCGCAACGGACTTACCTCGTCCCCTACTCTGGGTAGGGGAAGGCGAGACAGAAGCCCCGTCGGACCGTCCACTGGGTGACGGTAGCGGCGAAGAGACGCTAGATTTCCTGGGCGAATGTTTCGACGACTTCTTTTTCTTAGTGCCGTATCGCACCCACTGAATCTCACTCCTACCAACACACTCAAAGCACGTATCCAATGGCGAGCACATCCTGCCCCTACAGGAAGAGCAAAGGGAGTGAGGGTCTACTTCGGGCTTGGAGAGGAACGCTCCACACGACTTTCCGGCTCTAGGCCCAGGACAACGGCGGATCTGCTCCATAGCACACAACCACAAGACACAGGAACGAAGGGAATCAAAGGGATACACTTGGGAAGCACAAGGAAAGATAGTTAACACACAAGAACGCAAGGGATAAGCACAAAGCTACCACGCGGGACACACGAGGCAGACACAAAGGGTCGAGAGAGACGAGAGCGACGTGAGGGTATGGTATCACGTCGCGACCAGAGAACTTACTGACTCACGAGACCCAAGCAGACCGCGACCTAGCTCAAAGGCTACCCTCGGGGCACGTTCTCTCACTCCCGGGTTAGCCCTCCATAGAAAACGGGTATAGGGTATACTACACAAAACTCTGGTCGGTAGAGAGGAGATTACAGGTAACTCCTAAGAAAGTAGTTCGAGGTAAGTATTCGTGTTGGAACAAATACAAATTATCTACGAATGTCATTTGTTCCGTAACTGGAATACAAACCACGCTATTTAATAGGGGTGACTCACCCATTAGGAAGGGTGAACATCCCAGCCAGCATGGCTTTTGGCTTTGCCTGGGGGCTCCTTATTTGAGCGTGTAAGCACCCAAGAAATAAGGAGTCCCTGCACCTCGCTAGAACCTTGCTACGCAAGGACTGCGGCCAATGCATGCTGTGTGTGAAGGTATGAAGAAGTGTGACTCGTCCTAGAAAGTTGTTCTGAAGTTCTTTAGATGGAAACTCGTAGACTAGGACTTTCCCAATACTACCTCGTCAGGGTATGGGGACGCAACAGTATTAACCTTAATACTAGGAACACAAAGGAGCATGGTTTACCTGCAGTGGTTTGAGGTTAGCTATGCAGAGAACCCAGGATGCTGCTTTCCCCAAGAGAGGGGATGATGAAGAAAAGAATAAGGGCCAGTCAAACCTTTTCATTCATGCAGACTAAAACCGGGTAACAATGCCCTCAACCTTCTGCTAATTGTCCAATAAGGAGCTTGAGGTTTTAAACCAGCTGTTGTGCAGCCACCACAGGCCAGCTGTTGTGCAGCCACCACAGGACCGGTAGCGAATGTATCGAGTCTCCTGTGGGTCACGTCTTGCAGGTAGTGGGATGTGAATGTTGTTTGATGTTTCTACACCCCAGCTTGAAAAACCTGCGTCAGTAAAAAATTTCTTTTGAAGGCCAGGGACGTAGCTATGCCCCTGACATCATGTGCTCTGGGGGGACGTGACAGAGGAGGGTCTGGATTTAGAGCCAGGTCAATGACCCTGCGAATCCATGCAGAGATGGTGTTCTTGGTGACCCTTCTCTTAGTCCTTCCTGTGCTGATGAATAGTGCTGGCACATGAGGACGGGCTGCAGCTGTTCTTTTGACATACAGCCTCAAGCTCCTTACTGAGCATAGTAAGAGATGGTCTGGGTCATCTGTTACAGTACGGAGACTAGAAATCCGGAAGGAGTCGAATCGAGGATCCGATACTCCTGGATTCCGATTCTTAGCAATAAACTCAGGGACGAAGCTGAACGTTACCTCCCCCCATCCCCTTGAATGGGCGATGTCATACGAGAGACCATGAAGTTCGCCGACTCGCTTGGCCGAGGCCAAAGCTAGCAGGAATACCGTCTCCCAGGTTAGGTGGCAATCTGATGCCTGGCGTAATGGTTCATAGGGAGGTCTCTTAAGAGACCTGAGAACTCGAACCCCATTCCATGGAGGAGGTCTCACTTCCGACTGAGGGCAGGTAAGTTCATAACTACGTATGAGTAGAGAAAGTTCTAGCGATGAGGAAATGTCCATTCCTTTCAGCCTGAAGGCTAGACATAAAGCTGAGCGATAGCCTTTCACTGCCGAGACTGAAAGGCGCATTTCTTCACAAAAATACACGAGGAACTCCGCTATTGTTGGAATAGTGGCATCGAGTGGAGATATACCCCTTCCACGACACCAACCACAGAAGACTTTCCACTTTGCCTGGTAGACTGCTGCCGAAGACTTTCGCAGGTGTCCAGACATCCTGATCGCAACTTGTTGCAAAAATCCTCTCTCAGAGAGGGGATGCTGGATAGTCTCCAGGCGTGAAGCCGGGCTTTGTGGAAGATGTTGGCATGTGGTTGTTTGAGTAGATTGTGTCGTGGAGGGAGTTCTCTTGGTGGCTACGTTAGGAGTTGCAGAAGGTCCGGGAACCATCCCACATGATGCCAAAGCGGAGCTATGAGGGTCATTGAAAGATTGAACGATGTTCTGGTCTTGTTGAGTACCCTCCTCATCAGACACAACAGGGGAAAGGCATAAACGTCAATGTTGTCCCACCGTTGTTGGAAAGAATCTTGCCAGAAAGCCTTGGGGTCTAGGACTGGGGAACAGTACAGCGGGAGCCTGAAGTTCAAGGCCGTTGCAAAGAGGTCCACAGTCGGAGAACCCGACAAAGTCAGGACTTTGTTGGCTACTAGATGATCCAAAGACCACTCGGTACTCACTATCTGAGAAGCTCTGCTCAGGTTGTCGGCGAGCACATTCCTTTTGCCCGGAATGAAGCGTGCCGATAGTGGTATCAAGTGGATTTTGGCCCATCTCAGTATCTCTACTACTAGATGGGATAGTTGCTGCGAAAAAGTACCTCCTTGTTTGTTGATGTAGGCCACTACTGTGGTGTTGTCGCTCATCACCCCCACAGAGTGACTTGCCAGGTACTGTTGGAACTGTTGAAGGGCCAGAAAGACGACCTTCATCTCTAGGAGATTTATGTGGAGATACTTTTCTCACTCTGACCACAGGCCTGAGGTCGTGTGGTGCAGTACGTGGGGCCCCCACCCTTTTTTTTGAAGCGGCCGAAAACAGCATCAAATCCGGGGGGAGGACGAGAAGGTCCACTCCTTTTCGTAGGTTCTCGTCTGCCACCCAACACTGGAGATCCGTCAGTTCCGCAGGTCTTATGGGGATCTGGATGTCCGGGGAGTCGTACGCTTGATTCCACAGGGACTTGAGTCGCCATTGGAGGGATCTCATCCTAAGGCAACCATTGGGAACTAGACGGGCCAGCGATGAAAGGTGACCGAGGAGACGTAACCACAATTGGGCTGGAAGTTCTCATCTGAGAAAAGGTCTTGCGAACTTCCTCAGCCTTGCTATCCTTTCGTCTGATGGGAAGGCTTTGTGGACATTGGTGTCTATAATCATGCCTAGGTATACCAGTCTTTGAGTGGGAGGCAGTGAAGACTTCTCGAGATTTACCATGATCCCCGGATCTTGGCAAAGTCTCAGAAGTTCGTTTCGGTGTTGAAGAAGGGTTACAGCGAGTATGCTAGGAATACAGTAACCAGTCGTCCAGATAACAGAGGAGACAGATGCCAATCCTGTGTGACCAAGATGATACTAGGGTGAACACTCTGGTGAAGACTTGTGGTGCTGTGGAGAGACCGAAGCACAGCACCTTGAACTGGTACTTTCTGTTGTCTTGGCTGAATCTTAAGTACTTCCTTGAAGACGGATGGACTGGGATCTGGAAGAACGCGTCCTTCAAATCCAGAGTGCACATGAAGTCTTGCGGTCTCACTGCAAGTCTGACCGTGTCCGCCGTCTCCATGCTGAACGGAGTTTGTTTGACAAACTTGTTCAGAGCTGAGAGGTCGATGACTGGTCTCCAGCCTCCAGACGCCTTCTTTCTTACAAGAAAGAGTCGACTGAAGAAGCCTGGAGATCCGTCGAGGACCTCTTGGAGAGTGCCCTTCTTCAACAGGGTTTGGACTTCTGCCCGAAGGGCTTGCCCCCTTGCCGATCCCATGGCAAGGGAGTTCAATGACACTGGATTCGTCGTCAGGGGAGGTAGAGATGTTATGAACGGGACACGATATCCTAGACTGATCACGGAGATTGTCCAGGAATCGGCCCCGAGTTGCTTCCACCTGTTTGAGCAACTTTATAGGCATCCCCCCACTAGTGGACATGCAGGGGGACTGCCTATCCTAGCGTTTGCGGCCTCGGCTGCTCCTTCTAGGATTCTTGCCTCCCTTGGAGGACTTTTTGCCTTTCCTTTCTTTAATAGGAAAGGGCTTAGACACCAAGGTCTTCGCTGCTGTTGTCGTCTTAGTGGTCTTGACTGGACGGGACTGCTGTGGTGCTGGAGGCTTATAGGGCTTGGATCTTAAAGCCCTATGAAGAAGGGAGTCTTGATGAGACTTCCTCCACCTCTCAGCGGCATGTTCCACATCCTTAGGCTCCAACAAGATGGATCCCTCTAGAGAGGATTGTCTGAGCCTATTGATCTCGGTGCTAGGAACCTGATGGAATCTCTCAGCTACTACATCCCGACGCTTCAGAATGGTATTTGCCCACAAGTTAGAGACTTGGTGGGTCAGAAACTTGATCGTGCGAGTACCTGCGAGAAGGAAGGTATCCGTAGCTTTCCTCGTACGTTCTTTGGAGAAATCCTCAGAACGTATCAGGATACCTAAGG
The DNA here is from genome assembly GCF_036898095.1 of Palaemon carinicauda. NCBI lineage: Eukaryota > Metazoa > Arthropoda > Malacostraca > Decapoda > Palaemonidae > Palaemon > Palaemon carinicauda. Next base: position 301,651,558 of record NC_090725.1, on the reverse strand, counting down.
TCCCCAATCATATATCGAGCCACGAAGTGGCTTGCATAGCACACTTCGCAACTTTCTCCTGGTTGAGGATCTCGGCTGCCAAGAACGAGACCTGATGGTTGGAGTCTCTCTCAAGAGGGACTCCCCTGGTAAGCTCTTCCAGCGAGTGGTCAAGAGGGACTCCCCTGGTAAGCTCTTCCAGCGACTGGTGAAGAGGAAGAGCTAAAAAAGGCTTCTCAAGGATCTCGAGGTACTTCCTCTGCTGTACGCGAGGAGGTGGGAGGAGTTTGTTGGTGGCACTGGAATGGTTGGAAGAGGCCACCTCGGAGAGTTGTAGAGAGATCTTGTCCCTGGTACTCTCAACCCCTTGATACCAGGGCAGTGCTGCACTGGTCTTGGAAAGTTTCTGAGTATCAAAGACACGGTCCGAGACAGTGTCCTTGCCCTCTCGAGGAGGGATTTCTGGGTCGGAAAACCCGTTGAGCCCTCATTAGAATCAGAACCTGCCAAAACGCATGTTCTGACTCCTGCTGGTCTCTTCCTGTTGTAGGACTTGCAGCGAAAGCTCCTTTTGTCCCCAAAGGCTCTTCTTGGGGAGAGTCGTGGACGTTCCCCGAGTGGCTAGCTGGCTCCATCATAGTCCTAGTAGAGGAATTCGGCAATGTTTTGGAGTCCTTAGATTCCTTCCTGGGAAGGATGTAGGACTCCAACATTGACGAGGGTGGAATGTTCCTTTCAATCCCCGACTGAGAAGACACCTCGGTGTGAGGAGAGGTTTCCCCCATTGGTGCAATGGGGGGAAGTCTCTCCTCGCGTGATTCCCCTAGGGACGGGAAATTTTCGTCCAAAAGGGAAGGAGAGGCAGTCTGGGGGAAAGAAGGAACCTATCTCGAAGGTCTGCGTGGAGTCAGTTTTGCCCTTAGGGAAGTTACCGCGGCTGGAACTCCTCTTTTTCTCTTCAAAGGGGTAGAAGCAGCCATGGATCTGTGACTTTATTCAGAGAAGACAGGCTTGAAAGCCTGCATTACGGCTCTGACCAGTGCACCGAACCAGGGCTGTTGGCTGACAGATGCGCTGTCAGACGTACCCTTTAAGGACAGTTCAGTAATTGAAAGATCCCTGGGAGGAGTCCTCATCATTGGTGGGTTCGCCTGTCATGGCTTTGGGATCCTGGACTGCTCTAGATGTTTCCCTTCTCCCACAATGAGCGGTGGTATGCGCTTGCGGGGAGGGGAATGAGGCGATGGCAACCTTGCCGTACGTAGTTCAGCCGTCTCACGCGCGGGAGAGTAATGGGGCCCGGGCCCGGGGGAGGGTTCATGGGGCCCGGGCCCGGAGGAGGGTTCATGGGGCCCGGGCCCGGGGGAGGGTTCATGGGGCCCGGGGGCGGGGGTGGGTTCATGGGGCCCGGGCAGGGGGGAGGGTTCATGGGGCCCGGGCGGGGGGGTAGGGTTCATGGGGCCCGGGCGGAGGGGGAGGGTTCATGGGGCCCGGGCGGAGGGGGAGGGTTCATGGGGCCCGGGCGGGGGGGGGAGGGTTCATGGGCCCCGGCGGGGGGGGGAGGGTTCATGGGGCCCGGGCGGGGGGAGGGATCATGGGGCCCGGGGGGGGGGGGGGGGAGGAGGGAGGGATCATGGGGCCCGGGGGGGGGGGAGGAGGGAGGGATCATGGGGCCCGGGCGGGGGGAGGGAGGGATCATGGGGCCCGCGCGCGGGGGGGAGGGATCATGGGGCCCGCGTGCGGGGGGAGGGATCATGGGGCCCGCGCGCGGGGGGGGGGGGCGGGATCATGGGGCCCGCGCGCGGGGGGGGGGGGGCGGGATCATGGGGCCCGCGCGCGGGGGGGGAGGGATCATGGGGCCCGTGCGCGGGGGGGGGAGGGATCATGGGGCCCGCGCGCGGGGGGGGGAGGGATCATGGGGCCCGCGCGCGGGGGGGAGGGATCATGGGGCCCGCGCGCGGGGGGGAGGGATCATGGGGCCCGCGCGCGGGGGAGGGTTCATGGGGCCCGCGCGGGGGAGAGTTCATGGGGCCTGCGCGGGGGAGAGTTCATGGGGCCCGCGCGGGGGAGAATTCAAGGGAGCCGCACGGGGAAGAATTCAAGGGAGCCGCACGGGGGAGAATTCATGGGGCTCACGCCAGGGAGAACAATGGGGCTCGTGCGAGGGAGAATAATGGGGCTTGCGCGCACGAGACTGATGGTGCGTGAGCGCAAGTGCAGGAGAATGTTGGCGCGTGCGCGAGCGATCAATGCGTTGAGCGCACGGATGCACGGGCGAGAGTTCGCGCGTACTTGTACCAGCCGTAGGCCGCGTGCGCAGGAGAAAGATCCCTAGCACGCAAGCGCGCAGTTGAAACATGTGAAGCGTGTGGGCGCGCGATAGAAGGTTAGCGTGAATCCTTTGGAGAGGATAGGCGAGCCCGCGCGGATGTGAGCGGGAGAAGGCTGGCGCGACTGTGAGCTCTGGCACGATGGTACTAGTTGGCGTGTGGGAGAAGCCAGCTTTGTTGACTTTCCAGCAGCGCCAAGATCAATAGATCTTTGGTGCGCAGGAGAGTTAGCTGTTGGGCGAGTTTGCGCGCGGGCAGGAGACTGATGGCGTGTGGGAGAGCGCTGGCGCGCAGGAGAGCGCTGGTGCGCAGGTGAGAGTTAGCGTGCAGCGGGCGCGGCCGCGTAGGAAGTTAGTGACATATCCTCCCTCGGGGGGAGAGGTGGAGCTGCTTCGCTAGGGAAGCAACATCATCTCTCAAGCCCCGAGGTTGGTAAACAGTGAATCGGTCTACGCTACCACTCTACGGTCTCTCGAAAGAGACCGACCTAGTGGGACCTTCGGAGGAGGTTTGGGCAACGCGATAGAAGGTTAGCGTGAATCCTTTGGAGAGGATAGGCGAGCCCGCGCGGATGTGAGCGGGAGAAGGCTGGCGCGACTGTGAGCTCTGGCACGATGGTACTAGTTGGCGTGTGGGAGAAGCCAGCTTTGTTGACTTTCCAGCAGCGCCAAGATCAATAGATCTTTGGTGCGCAGGAGAGTTAGCTGTTGGGCGAGTTTGCGCGCGGGCAGGAGACTGATGGCGTGTGGGAGAGCGCTGGCGCGCAGGTGAGAGTTAGCGTGCAGCGGGCGCGGCCGCGTAGGAAGTTAATGACATATCCTCCCTCGGGGGGAGAGGTGGAGCTGCTTCGCTAGGGAAGCAACATCATCTCTCAAGCCCCGAGGTTGGTAAACAGTGAATCGGTCTACGCTACCACTCTACGGTCTCTCGAAAGAGACCGACCTAGTGGGACCTTCGGAGGAGGTTTGGGCAACGGAAAAAAAGTCCTTGGGTTTTTCTCCTTTCAAAGAAACCTTCGAAGGAGACATATCCCGTTTGGACTTGTTCTTCCGTCGTCGCGAAAACCTCTCCCATTGGGAAGTAGACCGCTCCCTACACTCACTACACCTGTTGTTGTTATCACACCGTTGGCCCCTACAAGAAGGACAAAGGGCGTGAGGATCAGTCTCGACCGCCGACATGAATGTTCCACAGGGGCGGTCGGGAAACCTAGGGCAGGTGCGCATAATTGCAGAGGCCAACTTCACAAACGGAACTAGAAAAACAAAAAGACAAAAGCATTAAAAAGCTGCCAAATGACGGCGAGGATGAGAGCGGACACGTCCGACTACCATCCAAGCCGAGAGCAAAGTGAGCTCAAGCACAGGTGTGTGAGAGGGGGGGGGGGCAAGCTACCCTCCCCTACCCCTGCTAACTAGCGGTGTGGGTAGTAAACCCACGTTAAAATTTAATGGCTTGTCATTTCAGCTACGCCGAAAGTAATACCCCTATTAAATAGCATGTTTTGTATTCCAGTTACGGAACAAATATAAATTTTGAAAATTTCCTCATATTTTAGTTAGACTACAATGGACAAGATCAAGCACAAACACAGGTCCTTATTTAGCAATATTCCATCTTTATTGTACAACATACTGACCGACATAAGGTCACATCGATTTTATTTGTTCAATATTTAAGGATGAGTGACACAAAAGGTCAGATCTGACATAAGTTCACCGTTCTTATAAGAGGGCTATTACTGCATACTTTACCTTGAATATCAGGTTAAAAACATAGAAATCACACTACCATCAAGTATGAAAAAAAAGGCATGAAAAATCCTCTAAAAAACCAAAACGTCATGAAATGAGATGCCAATGCTATGGTCGTCCATAAATTATAACCATTTCAAACATAGATGCCTTGGATAACAAAAGGCAGTAATAGTAGTAGCTATAGAGTCTTGGGAGGACTAGTCATATCAATCTACAACTAAAACTCTTTTACTTGGTCAACCAAGGCTGAGCTTTGAAAGCCTATAGCATAATGAAAGAATAAATATTGGGTAAAACTAATTCAAATAATATCTATTACACTTTAAGCCTCACAATCCTAACTATGGTCAGTGTTTCTCTTTAAACAAAAGGTGGTGCTTAAATATTCTACATTAAAACCAATTACACTACCAAAGAAAAACATTATGGCAAATGTAAAGCTGAAGAGCCAACACAATACTTTCTAGCAGGCCAAATATTAAAATATACCAAAGACATCCTACCTTTTTTGAGTTACTGAACGCTTTCAGCCTCATCTTCTGCTCGTCAAATTGTCTCTGTTTCATTATCTGATCATACAGCTTCTTTTGCTCTTCTGCAGCTTTCATCTGGGCCTCAATCCACTGTTGCTGTTGATAATGTTGCTGGGGATAAAGCTGTTGAGGTTGTTGATACTGATGAAACCCTTGTTGTTGCGGCTGTGGCATAGGCTGAACACCAACAGCTGCTGCATTTGCCATTCCCATCTGCCATAATACATTTTAAATGGCATTGATGATAATTGCATTCCCTAATATTTTAAACAATTCAATCAAGCATTTATGTATCAGACAAATTACCCTTAAAACTGACTTCTAGATTAAAAAAAAAAAAAAAAAAGAAAAAAAAAAAAAAAAAAAGGTGTCACTATTGAAAAATTCCTAAATACTGCAAGTAAGAAGCCTCCCCCAAAACATTTTTACCCATCAAAAATACATTCCTGTATATAAACTTGAACTGTACTCAAAACTATGAATATCCAAACTTTCAGTAAATAAACTACACCATAAATGTGATACAAGAATTTTCTTTTTTGTACAAAAATAATCTTACCTGTGCAGCAATGTACTGCTGTTGTTGCCATGCAGCCAAAGGCTGGGCTTGAGGGGGCATTTGCTGTCCTGCAGCCATCATTCGACTACCAGTTGGTTGCTGTGCAACTACACCAAAGCCCAGAGGAGGCATTGCCATGCCCGGTGCCCATGCTCCTCCACTAGGATTATTATACATTAGTTCCCTAAAATGAAACATTAACAGTTTTATAAAGGAGTGGTAATATAGAGAAAAGAATGTAGTGCAGTCAGACCTTACCATTCAAGGGTTTCATACTTGCAAGCTTTGTTATTTCCTAGGATGGGCTTTAATCCTACATCACAGTATTTATAGGTATTTCTTTACAATTACATGACACCAAATACACAACAAGCCTTTGATAGCAAAGACAAAAACCCATTAAGGTATTATGCAAGTCCATGAAAGTTCACGTATATGACAGTATCAGTTTCAAGTTATTCGCCCGTGAATATATATAAATTTAAAATACATAAAAGCATATAGCCATACAAGACCAAATACAGTACAGCACAACAAACTGTCACACAATCTAGGAAAGAGTAAGTTGAGACTGGTACTGTATTGTTATATGAAGGATTTTCAAGCCCATATAAAAATGACTATGTTCTACTTGGATTTAATTTATGAATTTGGGCCACCACTGGAGACTGGGAGGCCATTCAGCACTCATGCTCATCAGGGTAAAACCCTGCATTTTCAGAAAATCTGAGAGTTTATAACATGATAGAAGAAAGGAAGTGGGAATAGGGTTATAGTAGATGGCTAAAAGGTGAGTGCTACTAGGGGATAATAGGATGATGCAAAGACCTTTCAGTTATACCTACAGTACAATGCTTGAGGTGCACCGACAGCACTACCTTGCCCACGGGATGTTATATTTGCTGCTAAATATCTAAGAATGCTTTCCTGAGTTTGGGGTTGTTGAATACTATTACTTTTCCTTTTCTTTCAAGTCCATGATACACAAGTTTTTTTTTCTAGTTACATAAGGAAATAAGGGTCTGGGAGTTTCAAAAAGGTAAAGAAATAATTAATGGTTTTCAGCATTTCCTGATGTATGTTACAATATATACCTAAACCCTGCGAATATAAAGATCTGACTGCACATTACAGTATTCACATTCAATTCTAAATTCTATATTTTAAAATTTGCTGAGCCTCCTCCACAACCTGCAATTAAGATTACATTACAGTTTTCATAGAAACAAATAATCAGAAAATTACTGTGATGAAAAATATCACAAATCTTTAAAGAACAGTAATTTACATATTTCCTAATTTTACAAACCTGAGTCTTCTAATAGCAGCAGGCTCTCAGCAAAGCTGGACATTGCTGTTAAAACCCGACAGACCTCCGAGCTCTCACTTTTGACCTTAAACCTAAGACCTGTGGGGTGGCTGAAGCAGGGAAGTATAACAATGTATAGTTAAGAAAAATACAAATTACCTTAAAGATTTGCAACTTGTTTCTACATGGATACTACAAACCCTCACCTATCAATAGGAGACTTATCCTTTGCAAGGAAAGTCCCTGTTACCAAAGTAGCTGGTTTGCTATTCCGGGAAATGTCTAAGCACTTTGGTCCCTTGCTAGAGCAAAAGTGATGACTCCAGTCAAACTCCTAATGACCTTGTCATGAAGATACAGCAGGTTATAAGGCTAGGTCACTACCAGGAACTTGTAGATGATCAAGGAAAACCTATATCCCTGTGGATCATATGTTCTCAGAATTTATGGTCATTATGAAAACTGGGTCGCATAAATTTGGCTAACCCCCAACTCGTTTGGGGGAATGGGGGAGAGACTTCTGAACAAAACTTACTTATAGGAAAAATTGCTCAATCATGTAGCTCTCCTACAAGCAGTATTCAATCCAGCTAATGACAGAGCAGCTGAAGCACCCAAAAAATGGAAAGATAGAGTGTACATAACCTGGCATCCAGATCATCGTCAAGGCATTCAGAGCAATCCTGATCTAATCATCTCTCTTGCACTGCCAGGAGGAGATCAGGAAAGAGGACTGTGCCTTTTCTCCATATCTAGGATACGTGAGCTTGTAAGCTCAGTCTCATACAAGACTGAATGCTGGTAACAGGCGTGCGAATACCTGTATCACGTACACCTCAGAGCTGGATATAATCCTGGTACACATTGCCCGCACGTACTCAGAGAAAGATAATTGGAAACGCGCAGGTAAGGTGATCAAACATCTTCATTCAATGTTATCTTCTTCAAGTGAAGTAACAGAACTAGGTCGAGGACACTGCTTTTGGTGCAAAACCGAACACACATGCAAACGTGGTGTGTGCAAATACAGTATTTGTTCCAGACGAGAAAACTCTCGATAAGCACCGCTATCTGGGATATCAAGTGGAGTTCAGGCCAATCAAGCCTCTACTGCAGCAAGATAGCATAGTTGCAGTGACACGATACCACCTTGCTTGTTAATATAAGCCACCACGGTGGTATTGTCGCTCATTAACACCCAGTGAGCTGTTAGAAGAGGGCAAAAATGCTGGAGAGCTAGGAAGGCTGCTCTCTGTTCCAGAGCATTTATATGGTCTCGTCGCTCCTGCACGGACCAGAGCACCGACACCATATGTTGACAGAAGTGAGCTCCCCAACCTTCCTTGGATGAGTGTGAATAACAGCAATTCAGAAGAGAGGGCTCTGGGGTGTTCAAAAGACACGCGTCTGGGGCGTTCAGAAGACACGCGTCTGGGGCGTTCAGAAGAGACGAGACTGGGGCGTTCAGAAGAGACGAGTCTAGGGCGTTCAGAAGAGACGCGTCTGGGGCGTTCATAAGAGACACACCTAGGGCGTTCAGAAGACGCACCTAGGGCGTTCAGAAGAGACGAGACTGGGGCGTTCAGAAGAGACGAGTCTGGGGTGTTCAAAAGAGACGCGTCTGGGGCGTTCAAAAGAGACGCGTCTGGGGCGATCAAAAGAGACGCGTCTGGGGCGTTCATAAGAGACACACCTAGGGCGTTCAGAAGACGCACCTAGGGCGTTCAGAAGAGACGCACCTGGGGCGTTCAGAAGAGACGCACCTGCGGCATTCAGAAGAGATGCACCAGGGGAGATCAAAAGAGACGCACCTGGAGTGTTCAGAAGGGACACACCTGGGGCGTTCAGAAGTGACGCACCTGGGGGGTTCAGAAGTGACGCGTCCATAAGGAGAATGTCTACAACATTAATGGGATACGTGTCTAGCATTTTTAGGAGAAGCACGTCCATATAAGGTGTGCAAAAGTAAACACATCTTGACGAGGCCCGTTGAATTGAAGCACATCTAAGAGAGATACTAGAAGGTAAAGTGTGAAGTACCTTTTGAAGAAAGTGAGGGTTCCACAGATGAATGTTCCTCCAAAATGTGTCAATTTAGTTGAGGCACGTTTAAAGGTAGAATATCTCGCGCTTTCTCGAGTGATGCTAAATGACCCAAAAGTTGCAGCTACTGATAACTGTGACTACTGTAGGAAAGGCTTCTTGAATTGGGCTATCCTGTCCTTGGATGCATATACCCTTCTTGTTACAGTATTTGTGTCCATGCCAAAATACTGTATATCATTCATTGCCTTGGAGAAAGCTTGAACTTCTCTAAATTCACCCAAACGCAACAAAATGAGAAAAGTCTGTCCCAATGATGTGAAGTTAGGAACAAGTCTGCTAGTATCAGCCAGTATTCTATATATCAAATCAAAATAATTCTACTGGCATGAGTCCATATTGACACCAACGTTAGCACTTGAGTGAATACCTGGAAGCCGTGGACAGCCCAAAACAAACAAATTTGAACTGAAAGACCTTGCACTCGCAGACAAAGCGTACATACTATCTTAAAGAATAATTCAAGGGGATGTGCATGAATGCATCCCTGATATGGAGTGAAATCATAAAATTGTTCTTCCTCACTGCATGTCTGATCATGCTGGAAGTTTCCATACTGAAGTGCATCTGGTGGAAGAAATTCAGGGCCAAGAGACCTAGTACAGGTCTCCAACTCCAAGGCTTTCTCAACCAGAAACATAGCAAGGTCTTTATTTGTTCCTCAGAGGTAGAAGGACCTTGTTCTCCGGGCTGGATTGAGAGGAAAGGGTGATTAAAGAACATCCACCATCCACTGCTTTACACTGTGAAATTGCCACCTTATTGACTTTTCCTAAAACAAATTTTGATTTAAATACGGTGGTAAATCACTATCAGCAGCATTCATTTTAAGTAAGGAAAAGGGTAATATGCCATGTACTGTAGGTGGTTTATAGAAAGTTCCAAAGGGATACAGTCCCACCACCCCAAATTAAGTAATTAAGGACTCAGAACCCTAGGTTAGGTTGCATCCATGTTCCCATGTTAGTCCAAACCAAAAAAACCAAAGTTTTCTTCAATTAATGTATGATACTTTGATATCTAGCAAAATTGAAATTCACTATAACAAATGGAACATTGCTGGCTATATTGGTATTTTTCTCTGTATGACCAATAGGGGCTAGAGCATGACTACATATCGATCGCTTTAAATGTGAACATTATTTCATTGTCTAAGTTCATTGTTTACGTTTGGGAGAATGATTGTGGATTACTCGGCATGAGTTGTTTGCACTCGTTTTTGCCAGCCGATTTGTTTTTGTATGACAATCATTAGCTTGTTTTACAAGCCAATTTAGTACCTTACAAATATTAATGTGAAAGTTCCTGAATGTTGTTACACAAGAGCCATATTTCCCTCTCCACTTAAATTCCAGCATGACTATGTCACAAGAAAACATCTCCAAGAAGGAACTTCAATCTTTTCTTAAATTAAAGTGTAATTTCATTTATTTCAGTAAATAATATCTTAGTTTAGTTGTGAGCATAGCAAGCCATGGAGGAGCCAAGACCATTTGTAGGTAATGGTGATACTTCACGAGTGACCCACATGGTTGTCATGTCCAGCACATAAATATACAGTTTGTGAGAAATGAGGAGCAATGAGATAGAGAACGGTGAGAAAAGGCCCCATATGAGGGACGAGATATTGGAGGCTTTGTATAATGATGGATAAGAACAAATGCTTAGAACATCATTTAACCTACCCTTCTCCACCTAACCTAACCTACAAGCTATGTCCTTACTTATATAATAGGGGCTAACGGCAACTGTGATCCCCCTTTGCCGTATTCTTAGCGATATGGTAGAAAATAGGTGTTATGGGGCAAGGCTATTATCATACATACACCTAGTAATTTCAATTCAGAATAGAGCTAATTCTATTCTTTAAATGGTATATTCTTGAAATTTACCAGCTGACCTTTGCTAGAGCATATTGCCGATACGAAAGCCTAAAAAGGAATGGTCAGGGTACCGTACGGCCTGGCGGAGTTGGTGTACTTATATTCGTCTAAATATATTTCCTTTCCAAAGGTAATTGCTGGATAAACATTAAAAATGGGCTTTGACATAAAATTTTCATCATACAGACCGATAAAGCAGTAAAAAAAGCTCAAAAATGCTTACTTTCGGAGTGGAACTTTCCCTAAGCAGCTAAGGTGACAGGTTGTCCTAGTCTGATCTGATTGCGATTTGTTTTGCTATGACGTCATGATAAGACTTCTTCCTCTTCTTGTTGTTTTAGATGTCAGGGCGATTAGTTAACAAGGCAGTTTACGCTGACTACGTAGTCAAACGGTTGAATAATCTATGGACTTTCTCAAAATTAAGAATTTAAATTCTATTTTCTAGCTTCGGTATAAATGCAAAACAAATGTCATCTTAAAAGCAATGTTTGTCTACTCATTTTCAATCATTATTCAAGTATTTAATACATTTGAGGTGACATTCATATTATCACCTACGCCTATTGACGAAAGGGTCATCGGTTACATTTGATATATATATATATATATATATATATATATATATATATATATATATATATATATATATATATATATATATATACATATATATATATATATATATATATATATATATATATATATACATATATATATACATATATATATATATATATATATATATATATATATATATATATATATATATATATATATATATATATATATATATAGCCTATATATATATATATATATACATATATATATATATATATATATATATATATATATATATATATATATATATGTATATATACATATATATATATATATATATATATATATATATATATATATATATGTATGTATATATATATATATATATATATATATATATATATATATATATATATATATATATATATATATATACATATATATATATATATATATATATATATATATATATATATATATATATATATATATATATATATAATTCGTCTAAATTATACTCCACAGTTTGCTTAGTAGTATCAATGTTTTGAATTTTCTAAGTAGTCGACCATGACCGCAGAATACATCAAATTATGTTAACTATTGCCGAAATTATACCGGTGCTGTTCCACAATTTTAAGCTTATTTCCGGATAGTCCCTAAAGCTACGTTTCAGGTCTTTTTCTGATTGATTGATTGATTGATTTTAAGTTTGCAGGCATCCTGAGATAGGTCTTTTCTGATTACTATGACAATTGTCAAGCAATCGACCCTTAAGAATAATAATTTTGTAACATCATTACAACTGTTCTATGTCATATTATAAATACTGAGTATGGATATCAGAAGAGCTATGAATGTAGCTTTTATTTAATATGCTTTGATGAATGCTATATTCTTTTTTTTTCCTGAATACAAATGATTCTTAGCTAGTGGCTACATACCAAATTTGATTTAAAGTTCCCTGTAAGCATCATAAAGAGCCACTAGAAAATATATATCGCAATTTTTGCGAAATCAAACGACAAAATTATTTTTTTATCAAGACTAGCCTATATAGAATCAAGAAATAATAATGTAGAGGAACTGAATTTAACTTGTATAAGAATGTTTGTCCAAAACTATATAACGGAGAATATGAATTTTATTAGTGAGGCAGATTTGCAGACTCGCAGGGGTGCCCTTTTAGCTCGAAAAGGTTTCCTGGTAGGTGATTGGTCGGAAGTATTGGGACAAAAAATACTTCCGACCAATCAGCTATTAGGAAACTTTTTCCGAGCTAAACGGGCACCCTTGCAAGTGGATGCAAATCTGCCTCACTAAAAAGAATTAACTATAGTTACCAGGGAAAATGACCGGAGAGAGAGAGAGAGAGAGAGAGAGAGAGAGAGAGAGAGAGAGAGAGAGAGAGAGAGAGGGGGGGGGGGGCTACTGATAATAAAACTAAGTCATTTGATCTTCCTGTTACTTTTAATGTTTATGAAAGTGTCCCGAAAAAAAAATGGTAGATTGTTGAAATTCATTTTACTTCCAACCTTATAATTTATCTATTTACCGAGACAATGTACTTGTTAATTTCGGGTAAACCACCAGTACCAACCTCGCGTTGCAAGATGAAATATACTTGTCACGCGAAGTTTTATTAGATTTGTTCCAAAAATGTTCTCTTGGAGTAACGATGGGGGTTTGTGTTCACTTATTCATTGTTTACGTCGGCCGGGTTACTGAATGTGTGATTGCTTGTCATTTTACAGTACTACAGTACTGATCGGTAGTGCTTACCTTTCATATGTATATATTGCGCACGCACGAACTCGTGACCCTATTTGATAGTTACTACTTTGAAGTTACTGTTTATTGTATTAGTTTATTTCAGTCTATTGATTATTTATAATTAACACTACTATAGTCAATTTCTTTTTAGCGAGGCAGATTTGCACCGACTCGCAGTGGTGCCCTTTTAGGTCGGAAAAGTTTCCTGATCGCTGATTGGTTAGAATTATCTTGTCAAACTAATCAGCGATCAGGAAACTTTTCCGACCTAAAAGGACACCGCTGCGAGTCTGCAAATCTGCCTCGCTTAAAAAATGACTATAGTTGTTTTACTGAGTAGTATTATCAAAGTCATTTCTCTAATTCATCAAGACAGAATTGGTGAAGCTTAAGCGCCAGCTGCCGAACGGTTATTGTATACAGTTGGACATATATGCTAATTTTCTTATGTTTATCTTCGCTCTGAAGTTCAACTTTTTTATTAGCAACTTGACACAAAAAACCACCGTACCTATTTTGATGGGAATGTTACATCCATATGTGTGGGGTGACAAGAAGAGATAAGATACGGAATGACGTAATTAGGGTACCACAGGAGTTAGAAAACTATCAGATAAGATACAAGTAGACCGAGGTGGTATGGTCATGTCATGAGAAGAGGTGAACAGTATATTGGGAGGAGAGTGATGGAAATGGGAGTACAGGGAACGAGAAGGAGAGGGAGACCAAAGCGAAGGTGGGTGGACTGTATCAAGGATAACCTTCGATCAAAGGGATTAACCGGTAATGAAGTGTGGGACAGAGGTAGATGGAGAACGCTGGCCAGAAACATAGACCCCACATAAAGGTGGGAAAAGATGCAGACAAAGAAGAAGTTGGGTGTGACCCAAGAATTGATATCAAATTTTGGATAAAGTGTATCAAAGTACAAGTGCGTATCAGTACTTTGGTAATACTAGACACGCTTTCTTTCACACACTATTATTATTATGGTTTGCTAAAGCAAAATGCTATATGCCCGTGGGCTCCATCAGGGAAAATAGCCCAGTATGAATAGGAATTAAGGAAACTACTAGAAAAATAATTAACAATTAAAATGAAATATTCTAAAAACATATATTTCACATACAAACTAAAAATAATAATAAAAACAAGAGGAAGAGAAAGAAGATAGAATAGTGTGTCCAAGTGTACCCTCAAGCAAGAGAACTCTAACCCAAGACAGTGAAAGAAATAAGTTCTTGCTCACTCTACCAGTTCCACATGTTACATGTTAGAGAAGTGTCTCCTCTCTTCTTCTTCTTCTTCTTTATCTGCATCTTTTCCCACCTTTATGTGGGATCGATGTTTCTGGCCAGCGTTCTCCATCTACCTCTGTCCCACACTTCATCACCGGTTAATCCCTTTGATCGAAGGTCATCCTTAATACAGTCCATCCACCTTCGCTTTGGTCTCCCTCTCCTTCTCGTTCCCTGTACCTCCATTTCCATCATTCTCCTCCCAATATACTGTAGTGCCATAGCCTCTGTACCATGGTCTTCCACTGTCTTGGGATAGAGTTCTCTTGCTTGAGGGTACACTCGGGCACACTGTTCTATCGTATACCTTATTTCTTTTCCTCTTATTTTGTTAAATTTTTTATAGTTTATATAAAGTGATATTTATTTTAATATTGTTGCTCTTCTTAAAATATTTAATTTTTCCTCGTTTCCTTTCCTCACTGAGCTATTTTCCTTGTTGGAGCCCCTGGGCTTATAGCATCCTGCTTTTCCAACTAGGGTTGTAGTTTAGCAAGTAGTAATAATAATAATAATAATAATAATAATAATAATAATAATAATAATAATAATAATAATAATAATAATAATTCCTCCAGGGCACAAGCTTCAGCAATAAATCAACCTTCTCTCCTTGTGTATTCATTGACGAAGTTATAAAGAAAATAAATGTTATCAATATTCCCTACGGTTATGGCCACCGACTTTTATTGGGCTCTTAATGAGTTGATTCCCTTATAACTGTACATAAAGGGTAAATAAAATAAAAACATATGTGCCCATTGATGGAAAAGACTAAACTTGAGGGTCGACTTCCTTGGTTCTATAAGGGAGACTTTAAAGAGAAAGGGGGAAAAAAACATAAAGAAGTGGAGTTAGTTCAAAACTGAAAATTTCAACATAATTACCTATTAAGGAGTAAAAAAAACTGAATGGTATAAGAAAAAAATCTAGGAAACAGCAACAGACATAAAAAGTTATATATTCCTAAATGATGTAATGGGAAATGTAAGTGGAAAAAATGCTACTGGCTGATAAATGGCAGGACAGGATTAGAAATGGAGACTATAAGAGAAATTACTTGAGTGCCATATGTGGATGGGATAATGATGAGGGGTAGATGGAGATGGTTTGGGCAAGCTCTTAGCACCTCCCAAGAGAGATTAGTTCACCAAACGTTCAGCTGGGCTCCACAAGGCACTAGGAAGAGTTGGAAGACCCAAGCCTACATGGCTGAGGACTATGAAGAGCGAAGTAGGAGATGAATGAAGAAGTATTAAATTAAAAGCTCAAGATAGAGACGACTGGCGAAATTTAACCGAGGCTCTTTGCGTCAATGGGGTGTTGGAGATGATGGTGATGAATAAATTCATAGAATTCTTTAAAAACGAAATAGCAAATATAATTAGGTCTTTTACAGATATTCCATATCAGATTGGTGCTGTACCAGATACACAGAGAAGATTAGCGAGATTTGATAATATTACATAGGGGTGGAGTCATCGGGATTATTAAGAAGGGAAAGAAAACAATTTGTGCTATTGATTCGATGTAAATATCCGAAGTAATTGAAATAGAAAACGTTTCTAGATTTGGCCACAAATTATAATGATAGTAAATACTATAGTCCATTTCTTTTAGCGATGCATATTTGCAACCAACTCGCGGCGGTGCCCTTTTAGCTCGGAAAAGTTTCCTGATCGCTGATTGGCTAGAATTATCTTGTCCAACCAATCAGCGATCCGGAAACTTTTCCGAGCTAAGAGGGCACCGCTGCGAGTCGGTGCAAATATGCATCGCTAAAAGAAATGGACTATAGTATTGATAAGTGTAATCTTCCTAAATACGAAAAAGTAGCTATAGTTACACCGGTTCTGGAAAGTACTCTAGAATCTAGATTATCAGGACTCAAGTTCATACAGACCTATTTCGAATCTATCCTTTATTTCATAAGTGCTAGGAATATGTAATTCTTTAACAACTATAGTCCATTTCTTTTAGCTATGCATATTTGCACCGACTCGCAGCGGTGCCCTTTTAGCTCGGAAAAGTTTCCGGATCGCTGATTGGTTTGGACAAGATAATTCTAACCAATCAGCGATCAGGAAGCTTTCTGAGACTTCTGAGCTAAAAGCGGCACCGCTGCGGTGTGGGAGGTCGGTGCAAATATGCATCGCTAAAAGAAATGGACTATAGTTAGTCATTTGATAAGAATCGAAACTCTGAGTCAACATACAGACAATTGTATTCTGCGGAGACATCTATAATACTCTGTTGTATATGATGGTTGATAGTTGATAGTAGGTTGGGCTGGGCACCAGCCACTCGTTGAGAGTACTACCGCTAGAGAGTTATGGGGTCTTTTGACTGGCCAGATGGTACTACATTGGATCCTTCTCTCTGGTACGGTTCATTTTCCCTTTGTCTACAGATATACACACTGAATAGTCTGGCCTATTAGCTTCTAGCTTGTGATAATTTTGAGTAAGTTTCGAAGTTTCGTTTCTTCATAAGATATTCTCTTTTTTCAACATTTTGTATATAAAATATGAGGTTGAAAGTTTTTATTTTGTAACATTCAACTCTTATAATTGATGTTTCTAATTTTTATTCGCATGAAGCAATTGTCTTTAAGGATTTCCTTTTTTTTTTTTTTTTTTTTTTATAAAGTAATCTGAAGAATCAGATTTAAGTGTTTCCGTAAAAGCGGAAAACAATTACGGAAGCTACTCGAGGTAAAAGAAATTGGGAGAATTTATTTACAGTCAAACAGATGAAAATCAATGTGGAAAATTCGTTTTGGAACGGAGGAATCCGAAAGATGCTTGAGGTAAAAGAATTTATTTACGGCTCAACAACGGGTCACGATCCCCAGCCAAATACACCAGGGTTACGAATTTACAAAATACGAGTTTTTAATTGATTCCTAATAAAGCACAAATACAAATATTAAAACGAATATCCCTCTGACGCCATTGAATTAAAGCAACCGGTACAACGCGTAAAATTACGACCAAATATTTTAGAAAAATATGGTAATGGAATTGAATTTCACTAACTGTGCTTTCGTATCGTTGAAAAACTCATTTAAAGGTTTAAAGATCGCTCATGAATAGCAGAGCCAAGGGACAGTGACATTGCCCTATCAAGTAGGCCAATGCCCTAGAGACTGACCATCCTTAGCTCACAAGGATAGTGAGGTTGCAGACACTAAAGGAACGTTGACCAGTCAGGGACATTACCACATCGGCCACCACAACCTTAATATTTTGAAACCTAGATGTATATTTATCAATCTGTTCATACTTACATACTGTATATGTCAGAAATCCAGAATATCTCTATATTTTACCATTTTCACTTTAAATTGCAAGAAAAGCACTAAAATCATTCTACCTAATAAATTGTGCATACTAACAGCCATCAAAGTAAGAACTTATAGAAATCGTGTCCCACCTTTATTGCATTTCTTATCTTTTGGGCAGAATTTCTACCTCTGATATCTGTTCAAACATTGAAATCGTAAGTTATGGTATATTTGTAAATTTTATGTACGTACATAAAGTAGCTATGGGAGGATAACCCAGAATACTTTTTTTTTTTTCATATCACGAGGCACTTTCGTTGCCTTGTCCAATTCGCTAATAACAAATCAATACTGTATTTCACTGAGAACGTATTCACCTAATGGATATTCTCTCTCTCTCTCTCTCCTCTCTCTCTCTCCTCTCTCTCTCTCTCTCTCTCTCTCTCTCTCTCTCTCTCTTTATGATTATACATACATTTGTGCACAAACACCACACATACATTACTGTATATATATATATATATATATATATATATATATATATATATATATATATATATATATATATATATATATATACATATATATATATATATGAGAGAGAGAGAGAGAGAGAGGAGGAGGGAGAGAGGAGAGAGGAGAGAGAGAGAGAGAGGAGAGAGATAGAGAGAGAGATGAGAGAGAGAGAGAGGAGAGAGAGAGAGAGAGAGAATAAGCAGCCAAATAGCACGAAATATGTTTGCAACATAATAAATAAGTAAATGATCGTTGCAAACTACATTTGACACTCTTGCTGATAGAAGTTGTAGTGATGTATATTTGTAAAGTTCTCGAAGGATATTAGCATTTGAGTATAGCCTTTGTTGTGATTATAAAGTAAATACAAATAACAACTAGAAAAGCACCTATTATTATTATAAGCATCTTGCTTGAGGGTACACTCGGGCACACTGTTCTATCTCATCTCATTTCCTCTTTTGTTTTGTTAAAGTTTTTATAGTTTATATAGGAAAATATTTATTTAAATGTTTTTGCTGTTCTTAGAATATTTTATTTTTCCTTGTTTTCCTTTCCTCACTGGGCTATTGTCCCTGTTGGAGCCCCTGGGCTTATTGCATCCTGCTTTTCCAACTAGGGGTTGTAGCTTAGCATTTAATAATAATAATAATAATAAATGCATTTGTTTTTAGTCCACTGCAAGACTGAAGGATA
>NC_090725.1:301595475-301617975 GCF_036898095.1 Palaemon carinicauda | reverse complement strand
TTTCCATCTTCTAAAAAAAAGATAAAAATTCATTAGGCCTATGATGCTCCATAATTTACTCTTTTATAATTATTCTATGGTGTTCCAATAGACCTACGATTCGGTCGGCTACGATATGACGAAAATGAACTCAAATGTTCCATTCAATTTATTATCAGTGACACTTTTCTAGGTACGAAATCAATTTCGATAAAAAGAATGCCTGATGTATCCTTATTTAATCCACAAACAAATGATATCAAGAATGTTATTCACATTTTTCCCCTAAGTAACAATATATTTATTTTAGTGAAATTGCAATTCTAAATAGCGCCGGATTTCGGATATTGAGGTATAGTTTTCCTACCTTAAACTATACATGTAGAACGAATTCGACATTTATTCTTATCGGTGATTGGAAGCTTTACTGATACATAACTCCCATATGGAGAGAAAACAATACTTGGTTTCCACTATGGGATTGCACAAAATGAGTAAAATAAGGGTGATTATCATCTACCCACACCCATCTAACCTAACCTAGGGGCTTGGTCTTCATTATCTACTTAAGGGGGTGCTTCCACACACATACACCCCCTCCCTTTCAGCACTGGTAAACTCTAGAACCCATTAAAAAGCTACATTTTTATCAGTCGTCTCACTTACCTTAAACAGAATCAGAAGTTGCAACCGTAGGCCTAATGACAAAGAGATAGCGTAAGATGGGAGCCATATAGGAAAGTTCATTTATAATCTCTCAGAGTAAATATACAATCGTCCTTTTTTATCTTTCTGAATTAGTACAAAGTGATCAATATACTACTGATGTCTGTCTTCCTGAAAAAAAAAAATCAAGGCGGAGTTCTACTTAGGTTACTTCACACTTATAGAAACCACTGTGTTCACGAAGAAACCCATTAGCTCGATCATTAGATCCACTATTACCTCCGTGAAACCATCGTCCTATTGTTGGTTCATTTCCATAGTGTTCCTTAGTTCCATTGTTCCTGTTATAGGTTCATTTCTCTACTGTTCCATTGCTCCTTTCACTGTTCTTAACTTCCTGTTATCGGTTAATTTCCATACTGTTCCGTTGTTCCATTCTATTGTTCCTGTTGCTTAGGATTTTAGGATTTTTATCAACTCTAGCGACCCCTCCCAGGGTATGAGAGTACATTACAACATATACAAAATTATAATTTGACCTACAATAATAGTACAAGTTGGCAGTAAAAAGAAGCAAAATTTTTTTCTATTTACATATCTATACAGTACTGTACATATATCCGTATACCCATATATGCCATGTATAATGGGGGCATGAGCCCATATGTAACTAAAACTGTTCCATCATTATTTTTACAAATATTGCTAGATTGCACAATTCTCTCTTATTTTCTACTTTATACAATTGACTAAACTTTATACTAGTTGGTCTACTGTAATAATATATTTTACTAAAATAAGGACACACCAGAGTATAATGGTAGGCCTACACATCGGCCAGTTCCCGGGCATGTTTTTGTGCCTCAGGAAGCCGAGTATCGCTTATCAGCAACAGGAAGCCTATGGTTACCACATCTAAATCTACTGAGATGCTTCCAATCATTATAATCCAGATTGGTTAAATTGTCGAATTCTTTTATTTCTACTGCTTTGTTTTATATTTGGTCCTGTAAACCGTCCAGCCAGCCCCTCATTTTCAACATTATCCGTCCACAACAAACCTGGTTGGTCGCCACCTTGTCAGAGCTGGCTGATTCGTGTGAATATAATACTAATATTAAAACAGATTATAGGAAATTATGATACAGAAGAGCAATGAGATGATGTTTATTTGCAAGTGAGGCGAGCCACAGCGGAGAAAAGATCAATCATGGTTCTTGTGGGCGGAGCATGTTAAAGATGAGGAGCTGCACCCAGGCGCAGCCGTTAGCATCCCCTTGGGTCTTTGAAATAAATCTGTAAAGATAATTATACTTATCGGCAAATATCTCCGTAATCATCAATTTCCGATGGATTCGAGTAAGTTAGTCGTAATAATCAGTTAAAGAAGATTTAAATGAATAGACATTCAGTAAGCTATACAGTATATTGATTTGTGGAAAGAGCTTTTAGTTTAATTTAGAATCAGAAACGCCAGCAAATTAATAGGCCTATATCTAAATTAGAATGATTAATTAAGCTGTACAATATATGTCTAATAGGAAATTTCAGATCACCTTTACAGTATTTCAATAGTACTCTCTCTCTCTCTCTCTCTCTCTCTCTCTCTCTCTCTCTCTCTCTCTCTCTCTCTCTCTCACACACACACACACATACATATATATATATATATATATATATATATATATATATATATATATATATATATATATATATATATATATATATATATATATATATATATATACACACACATATATATGTATATATATATATATATATATATATATATATATATATATATATATATATATATATATATATATGTATATATATATATATATATTTAAAAATTTAAATTTTATGAACAATCTTATAGAATTATATAATAAAGACTTCCTTTAGACATTTCTTTCACTAGACACCCTTAAGTACTGTGATATTCAACGAGTCTAGTTCTATCTAAGGAAACGTCCCTGCCTGGTGATCGCCTGACTGGGGTTCGAGCCCCGTTCTAATTCGATAGTTTCTTGTTGTGTCTGTAACCTCCCCATCCTTGTGAGCTAAGGATGAAGGGTTTGGGCGATCATATGTGTTTACGTGTTGAGTCATCAGCAGCCGTTCCCTGGCCCTCCCTGGTTCTAGCTTGGGGGTGGTCATTTAGATATATAGTCAGTCTCTAAGACATTATCACTGTCCCTTGCCTCTTCCATTCATGAACGGCCTTAAGAAAACTCGAATAAAAAGAGGAGCAGGAGAAACATTGGCTAGAAAGTTTTCATGATTTTTAAGGACAATTTCTTCCTTCAAATCTTTAACAAGATGTCTAGAAATAATTTACAAAAAAAAAAAAAAAAAAAAATCACTCCTATATTCTCATACAAATACATTTCATGTTCTTAAAATATTTCATTTTCCTTGTTTCCTTTCCTCACTAGGCTATTTTCACTGTTGGAGCGCCCTGGGCTTATAGCATTATGCTTTTCAAACTTAGGTTATAGCTGAGCAAGTGATAATAATAATAATAATAATAATAATAATAATAATAATAATAATAATAATAATAATGATAATAATAATAATAATAAAGTGAGCAACCTTTATTAGCAACTTTCGCTTAAATATCTCCTTCCTACAATAACCGCATATTAAGGTAATGCATCACTATTATCATGAATAATATATCAACAAAACATCGCCTGAATAAAGAATTATTCATCCAGGAGGAGACAATCGATATAATAGTAATATTGCATTACTATTTCTCCACATTCTCTAACATTTGCCATTCTCTCTCAGCCTATTCTGACAGTCACTACTCCATACCATATTTTAATCTTGATAATCTTTATATATAACCTAAACATTTTGTATGTTAACTGGAAAAACGTGCTTCTTAAATTCTATCCTTTTCTTTTATGATTTGGAGATATATAGCCACGTAGATAGCGTATTGTTTTCATAATCAGTACAGTAGGCCTATTATTATTATTATTATTATTATTATTATTATTATTATTATTATTACTTGCTAAGCTACAACCCTAGTTGGAAAAACAGGATGCTATACACCCAAGGGTTCCAACAGGGCAAATAGCCCAGTGAGGAAAGAGAAGTGGGAAACTACATGAGAAGTTATTAACAATTAAAACAAAATATATTAAGAACAGAAAAAACATTAAAATAAATCTTTATTGTATAAACAATACAAACTAAAAAACAAGAGGAAGAAAAATAAGATAGAATAGAGTGCCTGAGTGTACCCTCAAGCAAGAGAACTCTACCCCAAGACAGTGAAAGACCATGGTACAGAGGCTATGGCACTATCCAATACCAGAGACCAATGGTTTGATTTTGGAGTGTCCTTCCCATAGAAGAACTGCTTATCATAGCTAAAGTCTCTTCTACCCTTACCAAGGGGAAAGTAGCCACTGAACCATTATATTGCAGTAGATAACCCCTTGAACGAGGAAGAATAGATTGGTAATCTCAGTGTTGTCAAGGGTAAGAGGACAGAGGAAAATATGTAAAAAATAGGTCAGACTATTCGGTGTAATATGTAGGCAACAGGTAAACGAGCCGTAACCAGAGAGATGGATCCAATGTAGTACTGTCTGGCTAGTCAAAGGACACAATAACTCTCTAGCGGCCTATTACAAAATGATATATGGTTGTGAAGGCGGCGACATATGGTCTTTTCTTTATTTAGATAAATCACATGTATTCGTAATATGGTAAAGATAGTATGTGGTGTAGGGCCTCTATTCTCTTTGGTGTAGATGCAACAGTTCCTCCTTTACTTAAACCAGATGGCTCAGTCACTCACTGTCCAAAGGAAAAGGCAACCCTCTTGGCTGATGTTTTTGGCAGTAAACAGAGTAATGAAAAACTTGAACTTCCTCATTCCTGTTTTCCTGAGGCTAAACTAACTAGTTTAGCTTTTCGATCTCGTGAGATTAAAGCTCTGTTGATGGACCTTGATGCTTATGGAGGTGTAGACCCAAATGGTATTTTTCCTTTGTTTTTTATAAAGACAGCAGATTTCTTAGCTCCAAAGTTATCTGTTATTTTGCGCAAGTTAGCAAGAAGAGGAGCTTTTAGCACTTGTTGGAGAATTGGTAATGTTACTCCTCTATGTAAATGTGTTTGTGGTAGCTCAAGTCCCACTGATTACCGCCCAATTTCCATAACTCCCATATTATCTAAAGTTTTTGAACGTCTTCTGGCAAAACGTCTTAATAGGATTGCTGAAGGTAATCATATATTCCCTCGTTTGCAATTTGGTTTTCGTAAAGGCCTTGGAGTATGTGATGCCCTTCTTACAATCTCCAATGCAGTACAGAAATCCCTTGATTGTGGTCGGGAAGTTCGTATGATTGGCCTTGATTTTAGTGCTGCCTTTGACCGTGTTAATCATGAGGCCCTTGTTTTCAAACTGAAACAGTTGGGAGTGGGTGGGTCGTTTCTTAGCATTATTATTGATTTTTTAAGTAGTAGATCTCAAAGAGTTGTTGTTGATGGGCACCATAGTGATTATAGGAATGTGATATCCGGTGTTCCACAGGGTAGTGTTCTTGGCCCATTACTTTTTATACTAAATACACATGACATGTGGTTTGGCCTAGAAAACAAGCTTTTTGCATATGCAGATGATGCCACTCTCTTTGCATCAATTCCATCCCCTGAATGTAGATCTGGGGTTGGTGAATCCCTTAATAGAGATTTAGCTAAAATTAATGCATGGTGCAAATTATAGGGTATGAAGTTGAATCCTAACAAAACTCAAAGTATGATTGTAAGTAGGTCAAGGACGGTGGCTCCTCAACATCCGGATCTCGATATTGATAATGTTTCTTTAAATTTGTATGACTCTTTCAAAATTTTAGGTGTGATTCTCGACAGGAAATTTACTTTTGAGAAACATATAAGGTCTGTGTCTTCTTCAATTGCACAGAAAATTGGCTTATTGAGAAAGTCTTTTAAGATATTCGGTGATCAATCTATTCTGAAGAAGTGTTTTAATTCTTTTATTCTACCTTGTTTTGAGTATTGTTCTCCTGTCTGGTCTTCAGCTGCTGATTTTCATCTTAATTTGTTAAACAGAAACTTACGGTCTATTAAATTTCTTATTCCTGATCTAGATATTAATCTCTGGCACCGTCGTTCAGTTAGTTCATTATGCATGTTGCATAAGATTTTTCATAACTCTGACCATCCTTTACATTCAGAGATCCCTGGACAATTCTATCCTGTTCGTAATACTAGGCAGGCAGTTAATTCTAATAGCCAGGCCTTCTCCATCACGAGGCTCAATACTATGCAGTACTCTAGAAGTTTTATTTCAGCTGTTACCAAGTTGTGGAATGATCTTCCTAATCGGGTTGTTGAATCAGTAGAACTTCAAAAGTTCAAAGTTGGAGCAAATGCTTTTTTGTTGACCAGGCGGACATGAGTCTTTTTATAGTTTATATATGACATATTTGTTTTTGGCGTTGTTAATAGTTTATATATGACATATCTCTTTTGACATTACTTTTTTTTAGAATGATTTATTGTTAATTTATTCTCTTCAGTTATTTATTTCCTTATTTCTTTCCTCACTGGGCTATTTTTCCCTATTGGAGCCCCTGGGCTTATAGCATCTTGCTTTTCCAATTAGGGTTGTAGCTTGGATGATAATAATAATAATAATAATAATAATAATAATAATAATAATAATAATAATATATAAGCGGGCAGCAGCGAATTGGTTTTCCGAGGTAAGCTTAAATTTAATGGCGACAATAAACTTTAGTGGACGTTATCCGAACAAAAATTTTTATTACTTGGTTACAAAGTAGAATATGACAGAGATTTTCTGAGGTACTGAGTTCTGTTTTTGATCAATTTTAATTGCATTTTCTTTCCAAAATCTGAGCTTGTACCGATACTCATATAATGTTTGAAATAGCCAGGTAATATCTTATTGGCTATCATTAAGTTGAAGACTTTGGTCAAAGAATATTTCTTTATGATGATCAAGTAAAGGATAAGAACTCGAGTGTCTATACTTAATTTTTTTTAATGAGGCGCGTTTGCACTGACTCGCAGCAGTGCCCTTTAAGCTCGGAAAAGTTTCCTGATCGCTGATTGGTTAGAATTATCTTGTCCAACGCAATCAGCAATCAGGAAACTTTTCAGAGCTAAAAGGGAACCGCTGCGAGTCGGTGCAAATCTGCCTTGCTAGAAAAAATTGACAATAGTAAAGAGGTAGCTTGCTTCTCCATGTGAATTACAATATAATGATTGGAAGTACATTAATTTGGTGTTTAGAAATATAGTTGAAGCCAAATGTTATGCCAAAATGTTTAAGAAACTACTGAATAATTTAGAGTAGGAACTATAGTCAAAACGCAATCACACACCTATGCAATGTACATATAGTATATATATATATATATATATATATATATATATATATATATATATATATATATATATATATATATATATATATATATATGTGTGTGTGTGTGTGTGTGTATATATATATATATATATATATATATATATATATATATATATATATATATATATATATATATCAATAACAAATGTAACCAAAGGCTTCAGACATCCTTACTCATGCCTGGGATTTGGCCTATTTATCACCACGCCGATGACTACCGATTGGTGATGGTAGGAGTCTTTAGTCTGATGATGGCTCACAGCAAACCAATCTACTATGGGTGACCCTGACTAGTACAGCTTTACCAATCATGACGTAAGCAAACCCTTTCACCACGTTTAGGTATCCATTTTCAGGAAGGGATATATTCCAGAAAAATCTGTCATATACTGTGAAATCTTATTTTAGGCATAGGCCTAATATTTTAACTCACATAACCATCATTAGTAATGTTCTTTTCCTTCGTAAGATTTTCAAATGTTATTTTATGTATAGGCCTAACGTTTTAACTCACAGAGCCATCATAAGTAATGTTCTTTTCCTTCGTAAGGTTTTCAAATGTTATTTTAGGAATAGGCCTAACGTTTTAACACAGAACCACCATTAGTAATGTTCTTTTCCTTCGTAAGATTTTCAAATGTTATTCTATGTATAGGCCTAACGTTTTAACACAGAACCACCATTAGTAATGTTCTTTTCCTTCGTAAGATTTTCAAATGTTATTCTATGTATAGGCCTAACGTTTTAACTCACAGAGCCATCATAAGTAATGTTCTTTTCCTTCGTAAGGTTTTCTAATGGCGCTCATCTGTACGTAGCAGACGACGAGTTCACCCCATACGTGTCTGTCCAATTGCTTCCAGGGAAGAATGATAAAGGCGAGCAGAAATTTACGTTCCGAGGACCCATGATGAAGTTTTTGGAATTGCTCTCCGCAGATATGAATTTCACGTAAGTTTCTTGAAAATTCAAGAGGATTAGTTTGTCATATAGGTTTCCAGTATCTTTGTGTGCGTTAGAATTATATAATTTTAGCAATGTAACCATAAACTATTTAACTATACTTAACATTAAGTCACACCAAACTTTAAAAGTTTGTTTGAATATAATTTAAAACCACAAAATCTCAATTTAACACAATACATATTGAATATGACATTGCCATTGAACCATTAATTCCATCCAGTTTTAATCTTGAACTTATTTCACTGAAGTATTTGAAATCACATTTTAAAACTTGTGAATAATATCAAGAAATATTTCTTCATTTTATTTAATTTAAAATTTGGAACACCTGATTATTCGGAATAAATTCCTATAAGTTTCTTGACTCATTTTGGTCAAGCTTTCGAAAACATACATTAGCAATTTCAACACCTGAAAAATCACTTGAGTTTTGTTTAATATATGCTTTCTTCACACACACACACACACACACACACACACACACACACACACACACACACACACACACACACATATATATATATATATATATATACATACATATATATATATATATATATATATATATATATATATATATACGTATACATAAATATATATGCATACTGTATATATATATATATATATATATATATATATATATATATATATATATATATATATATATATATATATACATATATACATAAATATATATACATACTGTATATATATATATATATATATATATATATATATATATATATATATGTATGTATGTATGTAATATATATATATATATATATATATATATATATATATATATATATATATATATATATACATATATATATATATATATATATATATATATATATATATATATATATATATATATATACATATATATATATATATATATATATATATATATACATATATATATATATATATATACATATATATATATACATATATATATATATACATATATATATATATATATATATATATATATATATATATACCTATATATATATATATATATATATATATATATATATATATATATATATATATATATACCTATATATATATATATATATATATATATATATATATATATATATATACACACACACACACATATATATATATATATATATATATATATATATATATATATATATATATATATATATATATATATATATATATATATTAGATATACTCTCAAGAGATCCCCTGATGGTACCTGGGGTTACGTTCAACCAAACGGGACAGCCACTGGACTGGTCGGCTTGCTCGCGAGAAAGGTAAATCAACGTATTTTGTACTTAATTTATGTTGGAGAAAATTCAGTGCATGAGAAGAAGGAGAATTGAAAATTAATTTATGTTTGGTTTATATTGGAACCATAAGAATATTGGCTATGTCGAACTTCAAAAGTTCCAACTTGCAGAAAATGTTAAGTTGAAAAGGCTGATGTAAGTCTCTTTTCATACTTTATATATGAAAGGTCTTTTATTGTTGTTACTGTTCTTAGAATATTTTATATTAGTTGTTCATTACTTCTTATATACAGTGGTTTATTTATTTCCTTATTCCTCTCCTCACTGGGCTATTTTTCCATGTTGGAGTCCTTGAGCTTATAGCATTCTGCTTTTCCAACTAAGGTTGCAGCCTAATAATAATAATAATAATAATAATAATAATAATAATAATAATAATAATAATAATAAGAATAATAATAATATTTTACAGACAATCACCTATAATTTAGTTTAGATAACGCATGGCAGAGAGAGAGAGAGAGAGAGAGAGAGAGAGAGAGAGAGAGAGAGAGAGAGAGAGAGATTTCGAAGCTTTAAACAGTAAATTCTTAGTTGATTCTTTGCTGTTGTTTACATTTACTTGCGAAACTATAACTATAATTGAAAATATACCTTAACATGCTCATCATCCCTAAGCAAGAAAGAATTAAAGTTAAAAAAAAATAACATTTAGGCTACTTCAATCTTATTTCAAATTACTATATTTCCACCCGTAACTTTTAGAGGTCATACTTACTATCTGTTCACCTTGTTAACTTGCTGTAATATATCACATTTCATTTTTTATTACAAAAATAAATAACTTTAGGAAGCTGACATATCCCTGGGTCCCTTTGCCGTTACCGAAAATCGAGCCCAGGTGATGGACTACACCCACGCCATAATTGACGACCAAATGGCAACCATTGGCAGCACAGGAAGCACAGAGATCGATGTCTGGGCATTCGTGATGCCACTCACTTTCAAAGTGTGGCTATCCATCTTTGCATCCCTCTTCTTGCTGATTGTCATCATGCGGCTACTGGTTTGGACGACTGGTAACAACATGAAGGACAAGACGTTCGTTTTCGTCTGTATCCTTCTAGTCCAAGGTTTGTATGACTGGCAATTGCTTCGGAATCGTCATGCACTGGTTGGTGCACTTTAGCATGCAATAATACAGAGTAGATGAATTAGACTTATTGTGCTGTAAGAGTTTTACTTGTTACCATCAAGCCATCAAATGATCAGATCCGACAGAGGCCAAACGTTCGAGTATGATTTCTGATAGTACTATGTAAAGAAACAAGTCTGTGTTATACAATCAAAGAAATCAGATCAATGTTTGAAATATATCTAAAAACTAGAAGAATTGTCCTAAATAAGCGCTGTAAATCCTATAAAATAATTCCAATGAAA
Organism: Palaemon carinicauda; assembly: GCF_036898095.1. Classification (NCBI taxonomy): domain Eukaryota; kingdom Metazoa; phylum Arthropoda; class Malacostraca; order Decapoda; family Palaemonidae; genus Palaemon; species Palaemon carinicauda. The sequence goes on along the minus strand of NC_090725.1, from coordinate 301,607,205 downwards.
TTTAAGCATATTAAAATTACTTTCAGAAGTCATCTGGAACGCAAGGACATTAGATCTATCTATCTATATACCAAGGCACTTCCCCCAATTTTGGGGGGTAGCCGACACCAACAATGAAACAAAACAAAAAGGGGACCTCTACTCTCTATGTTCCTTCAGCCTAAACAGGGACTCAACCGAGTTCAGCTAGTACTGCTAGGGTGCCACAGCCCAACCTCCCACATTTCCACCACAGATGAAGCTTCATAATGCTGACTCCCCTACTGCTGCTACCTCCGCGGTCATCTAAGGCCCCGGAGGAAGCAGCAGGGCCTACTGGAACTGCGTCACAATCGCTCGCCATTCATTCCTATTTCTAGCACGCTCTCTTGCCTCTCTCACATCTATCCTCCTATCACCCAGAGCTTTCTTCACACCATCCATCCACCCAAACCTTGGCCTTCCTCTTGTACTTCTCCCCTCAACTCTTGCATTCATCACCTTCTTTAGCAGACAACCATTTTCCATTCTCTCAACATGGCCAAACCACCTCAACACATTCATATCCACTCTAGCCGCTAACTCATTTCTTACACCCGTTCTCTCTCTCACCACTTCGTTCCTAACCCTATCTACTCGAGATACACCAGCCATACTTCTCAGACACTTCATCTCAAACACATTCAATTTCTGTCTCTCCATCACTTTCATTCCCCACGACTCCGATCCATACATCACAGTTGGTACAATCACTTTCTCATATAGAACTCTCTTTACATTCATGCCCAACCCTCTATTTTTTACTACTCCCTTAACTGCCCCCAAAACTTTGCAACCTTCATTCACTCTCTGACGTACATCTGCTTCCACTCCACCATTTGCTGCAACAACAGACCCCAAGTACTTAAACTGATCCACCTCCTCAAGTAACTCTCCATTCAACATGACATTCAACCTTGCACCACCTTCCCTTCTCGTACATCTCATAACCTTACTCTTACCCACATTAACTCTCAACTTCCTTCTCTCACACACCCTTCCAAATTCTGTCACTAGTCGGTCAAGCTTCTCTTCTGTGTCTGCTACCAGTACAGTATCATCCGCAAACAGCAACTGATTTACCTCCCATTCATGGTCATTCTCGCCTACCAGTTTTAATCCTCGTCCAAGCACTCGAGCATTCACCTCTCTCACCACTCCATCAACATACAAGTCAAACAACCACGGCGACATCACACATCCCTGTCTCAGCCCCACTCTCACCGGAAACCAATCACTCACTTCATTTCCTATTCTAACACATGCTTTACTACCTTTGTACAAACTTTTCACTGCTTGCAACAACCTTCCACCAACTCCATATAACCTCATCACATCCCACATTGCTTCCCTATCAACTCTATCATATGCTTTCTCCAGATCCATAAACGCAACATACACCTCCTTACCTTTTGCTAAATATTTCTCGCATATCTGCCTAACTGTAAAAATCTGATTCATACAACCCCTACCTCTTCTAAAACCACCCTGTACTTCCAAGATTGCATTCTCTGTTTTATCCTTAATCCTATTAATCAGTACTCTACCATACACTTTTCCAACTACACTCAACAAACTAATACCTCTTGAATTACAACACTCATGCACATCTCCCTTACCCTTATATAGTGGTACAATACATGCACAAACCCAATCTACTGGTACCATTGACAACACAAAACACATATTAAACAATCTCACCAACCATTCAAGTACAGTCACACCCCCTTCCTTCAACATCTCAGCTTTCACACCGTCCATACCAGATGCTTTTCCTACTCTCGTTTCATCTAGTGCTCTCCTCACTTCCTCTATTGTTATCTCTCTCTCATTCTCATCTCCCATCACTGGCACCTCAACACCTGGAACAGCAGTTATATTTGCCTCCCTATTATTCTCAACATTCAGCAAACTTTCAAAATATTCCGCCCACCTTTTCCTTGCCTCCTCTCCTTTTAACAACCTTCCATTTCCATCTTTCACTGTCTCTTCAATTCTTGCGCCAGCCTTCCTTACTCTCTTCACTTCTTTCCAAAACTTCTTCTTATTCTCTTCATATGACTGACCCAATCCCTGACCCCACCTCAGGTCAGCTGCCCTCTTTGCCTCACGTACCTTGCGCTTTACTTCCACCTTTTTCTCTCTATATTTTTCATACTTCTCTATACTATTACTCTGCAGCCATTCTTCAAAAGCCCTCTTCTTCTCTTCCACTTTCACCTTCACTCCTTCATTCCACCATTCACTGCCCTTCCTCACGCTGCCTCCAACAACCTTCTTGCCACATACATCACTTGCAATCCCAACAAAATTTTCTTTTACTAACTTCCATTCCTCCTCTAAATTACCAGTTTCTCTTACTCCCACCTCATCATATGCCATTTTCAACCTTTCCTGATATTTACTTCTTACCCCCGGTTTTATTAGCTCTTCAATCCTCACTACCTCCCTTTTACATCCACCTACTCTATTCCCCCACTCTTTTGCTACAACTAATTTTCCTTCCACTAAAAAATGATCAGACATACCGTTAGCCATACCCCTAAACACGTGCACGTCTTTCAATCTTCCAAACATTCTTCTAGTTACCAACACATAATCCATTAGATAATTTTTATTAATTAGGCAATGCTTAATAAAGAGCGGATTTTTCATTTATTTCAGCCTTGTAATAGATTCATATTTCATATGACCAAGACTCTTATATCTTTGATGGTTGGTTAGACTCTGAAGACATTTAACTCCCATTGCAACTTAGAGTACTTATCTCAAGGATCGGAAATAGCCATTTTTAACGATGAATTATGAAAGAGCCATTTTTAAAAACTGACTAGTACGATGAATTACGAAGCTTTGGAACCAATCAATTAAAGATAACTCCAAACTAGTTCATCATAAAAAAAGATTGCACTGAATCCTCACAATTCTGAAGTCTACAGATATTCTGAAATATCTTGGTCTTACATAAAACAATCAAACAAAAACTACTCAACTGTGAAACCCTGGTGACCTCCAGTTCATTCGGGCACACCAAATAAAAAAGAAGAGTCCAACGATGCGTAAAGGATCTCAGAATGTTGTGTAAGGATACGTTGGAAATCGGCAAAGAAACGGGAATTAAATAAATCGTTCCTTTAGTATGCATGGAAATATATTTGAAAAAAAAAAAAAATTACCTCTTGTATGTTGGTGAAATCATTGCAACTCATCACCTACAACAGGGGTTTCCCACATTTTCATCATAGTGCCCCCTTCCGGTGAGGACTGCTTTCACATCTGGTGTCTAAATATCAACGTTTTTATCCGTTTCAAAACACTTTTATCTGTATAAAAAGTTAAGATTTCCTATTACTATAATTATCATGTTTGAGTTGCCTTACAGCTAGGCCATTAGAGCTAGTGGCTAGCCCCTTGATCTAGGTGGCATTGCAGCTAGGCCCTTCGAGCTAGCCCCTTGGTCTTAGTTTAGGGATTAGGCTATTTATACTATAAATAGGGTATAGACTCTCGCGCCCTAGCAATCTCAAATGTTCCCCTAGGGGACCTTGGAAACGCTGACCTACAGTAAATGAGCAACATATTTACCGATCCCTACCACTCTTGACAGGAGCCAGAGACTTGAAGCGTTACATGTGGCAAAGAATGATAGTCGGCGCTTGGATAGTAGGCACAACGGTTCTCGTGTTCAGCTACAGCGGAAATCTGATGTCACTTCTGGCTGTGAGATATCTTCCCCAGCCATATCAAACTCTCAAAGATGTCCTGGATGACCCTGATGTTACCATGGTTTGGGAGATCAACACAGCTTATGTGCATGCTTTCAGGGTAAGAGCTCCAGTCGTGTTTGTCAATATAGTACTGACCAAGATGGTACTGACTTTTTCTCTGTAAGAGTATTTGAAATAGCTTATTAGTGTCTTATAGAATTACTTTAATATCAGAAATTTGGTTTATCTTTTTTTGTTTGAATCTCCAATTCAGTAAGAAATAACATACAGTTTTATAATCAGATAATTCCTAGAAACAAAAAAAATGAGCCTTACTGTTTTTACTTTTTCATCAGCTTAGCGTTAACAATCCATTATGTTCACAATGAGTAGACTCCAGCAACTAGCCTATAGAGTCAATAAGGTTCGTGGGGAAAATTATTCAATTTTAAATTTCAATAGTATGCATATAGATTTCTTGAATAGCAGCTATGGTTAAAAAGGAGGATAAGATGATGGTTATGCTCACGGAGTGTACTTACCTTTTACCAAGTTTTAAGGGTGTGTAGTCAACGTCTTTATGTTTGCAGAATTACGTTGAAATGAAATATACATTCATTATATATAAAATAGTTGATTTAGTTACTCTCTCTTTTAAGAAAACTGACACTGCTCAAGGTCCACGTCCTTTGAACATATGCTACCAATCTTTCATAAGATTTCACTATTCTTGGCAACGACTTAAAGTAATTATAAAGAGGCACCTATTACATTTCGTTATTTATAAGAATGTAACCCAGTTTTGGGGTCTAGATATGTTTAAAAAAGACTGTATTGAAAGATTCATAACTGCGTTCTCTTCGCTCGATGCTGTACTTTGTTATGAAGCTTTCTTCAGCAAGGGTTGTTCATAGAGCCAATCTTTGGCGAGGTTGTTCATAGATTTTGAGGTATATGAGTATCTTTCATTATATGAAGAATAAATGTATTCTTTAAAAATGGACTTCCTTCATCCAGGCGTATCCTACCACGGTAGAAGCAATAATGTTCTTTAGACCTTGAGCAGTACCGTAATATGTAAGAAGTTGCCTGTGGAAATTCATTGGATAGGCCTACATCTTTGACTCTTTAAGGTATAGGATTCATTACTATGTGATTTGCCAAACAAATTTCAAATATCAAAAAGTACGTCAAATAATATCTATGCACGTTTGAGAAGGTATACTGTCCAATAAGAGTATTACCACGTAGCCTACCGTGGAAAGGGTTCCATAATAATAATAATAATAATAATAATAATAATAATAATACAAGCCTAATCACACTGCTAAAGAATTCATTAAGTATTACCCTTATTTGAAGCATCCGACATATTTACTATATATATGACATGTGCTAAGTGCAGCAAAAACCTTGATATGGAATACATTTATATGAGTTCACTAAATATTAGAGGAGCTGTCTAGCTAGTATAGTGGTAGCAAGTTCTCCTAGCATTCGCATGGCACCAGAGTTTAAGCTGTTTACTGGGGAAGCCACTGCTATGGCTGGGCACCACAGTGGAGTGTTGAGCTAGCCCGTCTGACGTTCTGATGAGCACCTATTCTGATGAAACCTTTACCTTGCATATCAATTACGCCTTTTTTGCAGAAAGCGACATCAGGAGACTTGCTGAGAGTGAAGGAAACTGACGACAGAAACGAGATTGTTTATGTATTTTCAACTGAATATCATAATACACTGAACACTCTCGTGATAAATGGACGATATGTGTTGACATTAGAAGCCATTTCAATAAAGATGTTAATGGCAGAGCAATTCACCGCAACAGGTAAATTTTATATAGTTTCATATACATACACACACACACACACACACACACACACACACATATATATATATATATATATATATATATATATATATATATATATGTGTGTGTGTGTGTGTGTGTGTGTGAGTACACATATATATTTGTGTATATATATATACATATATATATAAATATATATATATATATATATATATATGTATATATATATATATATATATGTGTGTGTGTGTGTGTGTATATATATATATATATATATATATATATATATATATATATATATATATATATATATAATGTATGTATGTTGTATATATATATGTTTATATGTATATGCATATATATAGTATATATATATATATATATATATATATAGAGAGAGAGAGAGAGAGAGAGAGAGAGAGAGAGAGAGAGAGAGAGAGAGAGAGAGAGAGAGAGAGAGAGAGAGAGAGAGAGATTTTCAATATCAATATTCTTTGGTCTCATCTAATTCCATCAGTATTTCTTCATAACTTTTCATCGCTTCCAAAATGTTTTTATCTGATGAATCCAGAAAATATGAAAAACAATCGGCTAAGTTTTAATTGGCTGAAATCTCAAGTAATCCTGGATAATAATAGGCCTACCAATTGCACTGTGCTCTGATATGTTGATACACTTATCAGCTCACTAATCATCTTTATTAGTAAGAGCCTATTTCATGTAGTTATTGCTTTATTTTCTTATAAATTCTAAAAGAAGATTTTAAGAATGTTCACCAGACTTAATGAAGACCTCGCCCACTTCATTCTTGAGTGTCCAGACCTCAGCGACGAAAGAAAAAAAATAGTGGAATTGCAACAGCCGTATGAAGAAGAAAAGAAGAAGATAATAGGAAACGTGCTGTTCAAGAAAGAAGGAATAGAAAAAAAAAGAATATATCTATCAAATGTGGAAAAAAAAGAGAGAAGAAAATAAAAGAATTAGAATAAAGAAGAAACCCAAGGAGGTGCCGATGGAAAGGCAAATCCCTCCGCCCAACAACAAGAACAAGAACAAGAAATGTTTACCCATATTAATTAAAGAATACATATATACTGTCCATTGGCTATTTCATGCAGTAACTTTTTTTTTTAATTGTAAATGAAAATTTTAAGAATGCCCAGCAGACTTGTTTCAATGTCTATCCATATCAATTAAAGCAGACATGTTTACTGTTCATTACACCAATTACAGCCCTTATTATTTTTTTCCCACAGGGAAATGCCAGTATTATATATCAAAAGGAAAATTTATGCCTAATGTCTATGCCGTGGGCGTCCAGAAGAAAAGTTCGCTGCTTCAACCTCTAAACAAAAGGCAAGGCTTTAATTGTTATATGTCATTTGTGTTTTTGTTTCTTAATATCAAACATCTATAAAATTCACTGGCTAGTACAGCGGTAATGTGTTCGCCTAGCATTTGCATGACAGTAGATCGATCCCAGCCTGGGACCGTTAGTTTAAGCTGTTTACCAGGGATGTCACTGCTGTGGTTTGGGCACCATAGTGGGGGCTGGGCACCATAGTGAGGGTTGGGCTTGCCCAGCTGACGTTCTAGTGAGCATCCATTTTCATGAAATTGGAACTGAAACGAGACACTTTTAAGATTTAGATCAAGTTAATAGTTCATAAAGCTATATTGCATATTCTCCATCTTTTGTTTACATATATTTGCAAATGAATGGATAGGCCTAAGTATTCTGAAATAATTAACTCAAAGAATGAAGTCATTTACGTTAAATTGGACAGAATATCTAATTACAAAATACAGTTTTCTATATGAATATAATAAAAATTCAGTAATCTGAAAATATTCTTCAATATTTTGCATAATTCACTATGCAATTTTTTTCCTGTTGGAGCCCTTTGACCTTTATAGCATCCTGCTTTTCCATCTAGGGTTGTAGCTTAGCTAATAATGATAAAATAACAATTATAGAATAATAATGAAAATAATAAAATGGTAATAAAATAATAATGAAAAAATAATAGAAAAATGATAAAATAATAAAATAATAATAATAATAATAATAATAATAATAATAATAATAATAATATCATTATTATTATCATTGTTATTAATAATAATAGCAATAATAATTATAATAATAATAAAAATAATAATAATAATAATATTATTATTATTATCATTATTATTGTTTTTAATAATAATAAAAATAATAATAATAATAATATCATTATTGTTGTTAATAATAATAATAATAATAATAATAATAATAATAATAATAATAATAATAATAATAATAATAACTAAGTTATCTTTCAACTGCACAGGATTACAGCAGTCACCCAAAGTGGTATCTATCACTACTGGTTGAACCAAGAACTGCAAAACGCCACAACGTGTCTTACTGCCCCACAGAAAATCATTGTCCACAGTGCACTGTCCATGAAAAATATATGGGTAAGTAAATACAGTAATAAACTCAATAATCAACTGTGGGTCTATTTTTATAATTTTTATTAATATTTAGTAATTCAAGATTGTAGATATTTGGTAGCAGTTTAAAGCAGTAAATAGTATAAATTTATATTAATGAAATTCGTAATAGAAACGATAAAAATTATTGGTCCATAATCAACCGGGGGTCTACTGCTATGATTTTTATTAATATTTCAAGATTGTAGATATTTGGTAGCAGTTCAAAGCTGTGAATGGTATGAATTTATATCAATGAAATTTGTAAAAGAAACGAAAAGAAATATTGGTTCATAATCAACAGTGGTTCTAGTGTTACAATTCTATTAATATCTAAAGCTTTTCAAGAGTGTAGATATTTGGTAGCAGTTCAAAGCTGTGAATGGTATGAATTCATATTCATGAAATTTTGTAATAGAAACGATAAAAATTATTGGTCCATAATCAACCGTGGGTCTACTGCTACGATTTTATTAATATTTCATATTTCAAGAGTGAAGATATTTGGTAGCAGTTCAAAACTGTGAATAACATAAATTTATATTAATGAAATTCGGAATAGAGACTATAAGAATTATTGGTCCATAATCAACTGTGGGTTTACTGCTATGATTTTTATTAATGTTTCAAGATTGTAGATATTTGGAAGCAGTTCAAAGCTGTGAATGGTATAAATTCATATTCATGAAATTTTGTAATAGAAACGATAGAAATTATTGGTCCATAATCAACAGTGGGTTTAGTGTTACGATTTTATTAATATTTAAAGCTTTTCAAGATTGTAGATATTTGGTAGCAGTTCAAAACTGTGAATAGTATAAATTTATATTCATGAAATTCGGAATAGAAACGATACGAATTATTGGTCCATAATCAACAGTGGGTCTAGTTCTACGACTATATTAATATTTAAAGCTTTTCAAGATTGTAGATATTTGGTAGCAGTTCAAAACTGTGAATAGTATAAATTTATATTCATGAAATTCGGAATAGAAACGATACGAATTATTGGTCCATAATCAACAGTGGGTCTAGTTCTACGACTATATTAATATTTAAAGCTTTTCAAGATTGTAGATATTTGGTAGCAGTTCAAAACTGTAAATAGTATAAATCAATATTTATGAAATTCGGAATAGAAACTATAAAAAGTATTGCTTTTTTTTTTTTTTTTTTTTTTTTTTTTTTTTTTTTTTTTTTTTTTTTTTTTTTTTCCAGGGAATTTTCATGATACTAGTTGTAGGACACGGCGTAAGCATCGGGATTCTTCTTCTCGAGCGCATGTTACAGAATAGCATGAAAAAATCCTCAAGACTTGCTACACCTTTCGAAGACATTTAGACCGAGTTGATCTTGCTTGAATACTATGCTTCACAAAAATGTCCTCATGCTGATCAGTGATGGAAGTAAAAAGAAATATCTAATTGAATACTATGATTTATGTCCTCATGCTGTTCAGTGGAGGAAGAAGAGAATAAAGAAATGTCTGTGTCAAGTATTAGTTAATTCTTCATCATCATCATCTCCCCCTACGCCTATTGACGCAAAGGGCCTCGGTTAGATTTCGCCCAGTCGTCTCTATGTTGAGCTTTTAATTCAACTTCTCCACTCATCTTCTCCCACTTCACACTTCATAGTTCTCTTAGTTATAATTTATTTAGTTTACTACAATAAGTCATTTTAAATCGTTAGAAAATAATGGCTTGTTTCTACTTGGCATCATTACCAGCACGAAAAGATGATAAAACTATCAGATTAATATTACCATTACCAGCTAAGCCACAACTTTATTTTGAAAAGCCGGATGCTATAAGCTTAAGGGCTCCACCGGGGAAAAATAGCCCAGTTAGGAAAGGAAATAAATAAACTACAAGAAAGGTAATGTGCAATTAGAATAAAATATTTCAAAAATAATAACAAGTAAACATATTTTTCATATATAAACTATGAAAGAGACTCATGTCAGCCTGTTCAACCTAAAAACATTCTCTGCAAGTTTGAACTTCTGAAGTTCTACGGATTCAACTGCCTGATTTGGAAAATCATTCCACGACTTGGTCACAGCTGGGATAAAACTTCTAGAATACTGTGTAGTATTGAGCCTCATGATGGAGAAGGCCTGCCTATTAGAATTAACTGCCTGCCTAGTATCACGAACAGGTGAGTGTGTGCATTCTTATGAGGAGGTTTTGATCGATGTTTTTCTCAATAGAGCTCTTGTCTTAACAAGTGTTTCGTTTTCATAGGCCTATTTATGTCATGGAAATGGTATGTCACGCAAGAGAGGACAAACGCCATGATCATGAATAAGTTGCAATAATTATGAGATTACTGTTGTACCTACGTCCAGGTTAGCGAGAAATTATATAAATATTTTGACATGTCTCATTCCAATGTGACGTTTATCATTTAATGTTGACCACGAGATTTATTAAGAATAGCATAAAAACTCTGATATTACATTTCAATGTCTGCTGTAGTTTATGTTGGCTTTTCTATAGAAGTTTATATATATATATATATATATATATATATATATATATATATATATATATGCATATATATAAACATATATATATATATATATATATATATATATATATATATATATATATATATTTATATAAAATATATATATATATATATATATATATATGTATATATGTATAATATATATATATATATATATATATATATATATATATATATATATATATATATATATATATATATATATATATATAGTCTGCTAAAATTAGGTTAAAGTTACACTGAAGTGGCACAGTAATAGACAAATAAAAAGTATAGAAGACTATTTAAGCCTTATATCAAGAGTTTGATCTATAAAAAACAAATGGGTTCCATAGAAATTTTTATTTTATTTTATTCAAAACAACTATGCAAACTTAACAATATAAATGCTTGTAGTACCCTTGAATAATCATTGTGCATTAAAAAAAAAAGATACTTCAAACAAATACAGGTTTTTGGGAGAGTAAAATATGCGGCCAACGTTTGAGTGTCGAGTATGTGGTAGTTTACAGTTCAGTATTTTTCCTTTTTTTTGTTTTCAACGCATATTCATTTGCTTAAATGCACAATGGAGTTTATGTATATATTTTTTTTTTCATTTAATGCTAAAGTATTAATACAACGCTTACTCGCTACAAAGGACAGTGAGTGCGGTCTTGTTTTTGTAGGCTTTTGACGTGCAGGCCAAATTTAGCAGCCAAACGTTTAGCTGTCTGCTCTGTTTCGTAACTCGGAAACTGCTCTTTTGAAAGGAACCACAGGATTTCTGGAAAAGAAAAAGGAAAAAGGGTTATTGTGGCCCGTTGGTAATGTCCTTGCCTAGTGATGGCCAGACTGAAGTCCGATTAGAGCTCAAACTCCTTAGTTCTTTTGGTCGCTGCAATCTCACCATCCTCGTGAGCTAAGGATGGGGGAGTCTTGGGGCAGAATATAGTTCTATCTGCTGAGTCATCAGCAACTGTTGCCCGGCCCTCCCTGGTCCTAGCTTGGGTGGAGAGGGGGTTTGGGCGCTGATCATATATATATATATATATATATATATATATATATATATATATATATATATATATATATATATACATATGCCTACATACATACATATACATACACACACACACACACACACACACACACACACATATATATATATATATATATATATATATATATATATATATATAT
>NC_090725.1:301585475-301590475 GCF_036898095.1 Palaemon carinicauda | reverse complement strand
CTTTAGCTACTAATATTTCTTAGAAATATCCTTAATATTGTAACAAAATCGAGTGTAGCCTTCTATAGAGCATAACTTTAGTCAATAATTATTCATTTTATGATAAATTTCATGTAAAAATAATAATATTTCACACATAAATACACACACACACAAGATTCGAGTTGAAACTACAAGTGCACTCACGGTGCTAATGCCGGTGCATACTTTAGATCCAGATAATGAAAGTAATAGATTCATCGAGGAACGATGTCATGCACCTCAACAGCTAATTACCATGACAACAGGCTAAGCAAAAATACAGATGTCTTGAATGATTATCCATGTTCAAGTAAAATAACGGTTTATTTTAGTCAGTGGCGTAGCCAGGGGTGTCTTGGGGAGGGGGGGGGGTTGGCAAGCATGGGATAAGGTCCTATTTGAAGGGGGCAGCCCTATGCGAGGCCCAAAGGGCCGAAGTCCTGCGGCAGGGGGGGGTCTGTTAGCCAGCAGTTTTGAGACAAGGCTTGTAATATTGGTTGTAGTGTGATGAACTGTTTTAATAATAGTCACTTCCAATCAAGACTATGTATTTAAATAAATTACGAAATTGGATAGTGGAGTTGGGAGTATAAGATTTGTTACCTAACACATTCGTATTCCTCCGCTATTAATTTTGTCTTGCAAGCATCACTAGCAGTAACTTATCCACATAATTTGCAATAGGATTCAAGTTTCAATTGTACAATTTTCAGCAGCACCATTTTACATGTATTTTTTCCCTACGACCATATCCAAATTTACTGTTTTTATTTAATTAGTAACAAACAAGTGTAAATTATTGTACGATTTCTGACCCCATCTAGTGTGTATTAAATAACACATGTAGATATCAGTGTTGAGGGCTCTGTATAACTTACAGACTTTGATCGCATAACATAGATGTACAATCATTTCAGTACAGAGATTAAAATAATTGATGTGAAAACTTCAATTTCTGAGGGGGGGGGGGCAAGAAGACCCCTCTCAAGGGGGGGGGAGGGGGGGGGGGCAAGATTTTCCCCACCCGCTTGGCTACGCCAATGGTTTTAGTACAACGAGTTATAAAGGTAGGTCTAGATCAGTTTGATAAGATTCATCTGCAAATATGATCTTTCTTTCTCTGCATCTTCATTTGTCAATTTGAATCTTCGTTTCCAAGGTAATGTATGATTTTAACAAATGTTCATGTTAATAAGGAGGTTGTGTATTGAAATTAAGGTGGTCTTACTCACGGTCCCTGGCGGGGATCGATCTGCTGCCATGGGAATGCTGGGCGAACAAGTTACCACTGCACTAGCACAGGAAGAGAAGTAATAAATAAATACTTACAAATGATCTTTCCAATCCAACCGGGTGAAATGCCCTCTGCCCTTCTCGAAGAGATAATTCTCCACCCAACAGCTTCCGGCCAAATCTTCGTAGGACACGAAGAATCTCTCAATCTCGTACCATCGGCCTAGGAACTGGGAAAGCAAGAACATTTACAGTAAATAACAAGAGGAAAACCAAATTCAATCTACTTGACCTTAATATTTATCACGACTTTCCTCGTAAGCTTCGCTTTTCAAAAGATTCGTTTGCAACCAGACATGTGAGGGGGATGGAGCGTGATTAATGAAAGAGCAAATGAATACTAAGCTTTAAGATGACGTTGCTATACATTCATATTCTCTCTCTCTCTCTCTCTCTCTCTCTCTCTCTCTCTCTCTCTCTCTCTCTCTCTCTCTCTCTCTCTCTCTCTCTCTCTCTCTCTCTCTCTCACAAACCCACACAAATGCTTACACGTACAAACTAAGGGACATTCGAGTACACACATCCATATATATATATATATATATATATATATATATATATATATATATATATATATATATATATATATGTATATATATATATATATATATATATATATATATATATATATATATATATATATATATATATTATATATGTATATATATATATATGGATATATATATATATACATATATACATGTGTGTAAATACATATATATATATATATATATATATATATATATATATATATATATATATATATATATATATATATATATATATATATATACAGAGAGAGAGAGAGAGAGAGAGAGAGAGAGAGAGAGAGAGAGAGAGAGAGAGAGAGAGAGAGAGAGAGAGAGAGTCAAAATCAAAGTCAATAAAAAAAATCGTTATTCCATTATAAAAGAGAGAGACTGCAAACTTACCCTCTTCGGCTGGAAATCCTTCAAAGGCGGGATGTCAGGACAGGGACCTCGGAAGAAGACTTGTCCTGTTGTCATTTGGTTTAGAGTCATCAATAGAAACAATGAAGCAACGAGGTTTGTTTTGTGCCATTGATGAGTTGTAGCTATCAATCTTTGTAATCTATAAAAGAGAGAAGAACGATGAATATTAAACATATGGTGAACACATACGTGTACACTTATATACATACACTTATAGGCCTATACTTATACTGTATATATGCACACACACACACACACACACACATATATATATATATATATATATATATATATATATATATATATATATATATATATATATATATATATATATATTCTTTCTTTCATTGTACACCTTGAAGGGGTACCTTTGGCTATTCTTGTATTGGTAAATTTTATAGTAAATTATTTTTTTCCAAGACAGTTTATTAGTTTAATTGTGATAAAATCTTTTGAAAATTACCTCTGATTTTGAAATGTGATGTCTTATTTTTCTCTGTAGGTAAATTTAATGGTAAAAGTCACGTAAATATTTGTGCCTACTTATGCAAGATGTTCAAGGAAGAAATCCAACACATAGTAGTCCCATAATAATGCTAGATTTGTAACTTTTAATTCTGAATAAATTATGGGGAATAGGAGTGGGGTTTTTGTTGAAGTGATACTGCATTATTGGTCAGGGTAAGGATAGGGGGCCTACAAAGGTCAAAGCCATCTATCTGACCCAGGTAAGTAAGGACCATGTGCCCAGAATAGGTCTTTGGTTACAATCTATGTTTGTATTCTACTTGTTATATCCTTCTACTCTCGCACAAACCACAGTTAGCTCCCAATTAAATTTTTAAGGAAATTACTATAACAAGTGAACGAGTGCTGGATATTTTTACACTTTTCTATCAATGCGTAATCAAAGACAGTTTACTGAATTTGATGATAAATGGGAGTAGTGGTATAACAAATTACGTATCAATATTGATAGTGGGAGAGCAGAACCCTTGAGAAAGTCTTTTTATATGGAGAAGATCAAAGAGGGAGTCAGAAAATTGGACCATTTCATGGCGAGATTTGAAGGATTATCATATGGTGAGAAGAGGGCATTGGAAAGGTCACATCAGGTAACCGGCTCCTTAATGTAGGGATAACAATTGGAAAGAATATTTGATCGGCTTAAAACCATTGTTTTTTTTTTTTTACAGGGGAGTATATTGGCTCCAAAGATTGAATAAGATCGCCTACTAAAATATTATTATTATTATTATTATTATTATTATTATTATTATTATTATTATTATTATTATTATTATTATTATTATTATTATTATTATTAATGGCTAAGCTACAACCCTAGTTTGAAAATCAAGATGCTATAAGCCCAGGGGCTCCAACTGGGAAAATGGCCCAGTGAGGAAAGGAAACAAGGAAATATAAAACATTCTAAGAATAGTAACATTAAAATAGATATCTTTAACAAAATAAATGAAAGAGAAATAAGATAGAATAGTGTGCCCGAGTGTACCCTCAAGCAAGAGATCTATAACTCAAGACAGTGGAAGACCATGGTACAGAGGCAATGGCACTACCCAGGACTAGAGAACAATGGTTTGATTTTGGAGTGTCCTTCTCTTAGAAGAGCTGCTTACCATAGCTATAGAGTCCATTCTACCCTTACCAAGAGGAAAGTGGCCACTGAACAATTAGTGCAGTAACCCCTTGGTCGAAGAATTGTTTGGTAATCTCAGTGTTGTCAGGTGTATGAGGACAGTGGAGAATATGTAAAGAATAGGCCAGATTATTCGGTGTATGTATAGGCAAAGAGAAAATGAACCGTAACGAGAGAGAAGGATCCAATGTAGTATATTGAGACAGTTAAAGCACCCCAAAACTCTCAAGCGGTAGTATCTCAGCGGGCGGATGATGCCCTGGCCAACCTACTACCTAGAACTAGAAGAAGAAGAAGCCTATTGTTTACTTGTAACAGTGTTTTTGGGAGAGTGAAATTGTGTTACCGCTGACGTGTTTGTTTCTTTTGTGTTTGGACGCTGTTCTCCCTTTTATTTGTATGGATTAATTATTAGCTGGAATTTTGAACTGATTAAGAGCTCCCAAGTAATTTTGAATAAGTTTCCTGACGTTGTTTTACAAAAGTCATTTAGTCTCCCCGCCGTCACAAGAAAACGTCTCTCACAGGTGAGCTGGAACCTTTACGAAATTTAGCATCATAATTACACTGTAATTTTATCTGTTTTGGTAATTTTTATTTATTTCACTCTCTATTCTGTATATAACTATTATTACTCATGCGAAATGATTAAAATATCACCGAAATGATAACGTACATGATTGGTATACGCAGCACAAACATGTGGCCTACTGGGATGGGTAGGCTAGGTGTATTTGCAAACGATGTGAACATCCACGGATTCAAGACCATTTCAGGGACGTATTATAAATTACAATTACTTATGATACTTCAATTTCATTGTAAGATACATTGATTTCTAGCGTAGCCACCATCTCTTTGGGTAGGTGAAGATACGGCCCCCTAGGTTAGGTGGAAATTTTGTATATTATTACATCGTGTGACTTCGCACAAGAAATATATGATTTCCTATAGCAAATAACGAGATTTAACCGATTTTGATGACCATTTCAATCGCAAACAAACAGATCAACCAATTCGGTTAGTTATAAGTTGACGAATTGGTTGATGTTATTACGGATGAAATGAATGAG
>NC_090725.1:301575475-301577975 GCF_036898095.1 Palaemon carinicauda | reverse complement strand
AGAAAACACTTTCTGAGTAGATTTTTTTTTTCTGGAATTGAATAAGAAACAGACCGAGTGTGTTTCTCAAAAGCGAATTTGCTATAGAAATATCACCTAGAATTTTAAAAGTCTTACTAGATTAAAGAAACTGCGAATGCTAAAATCTGAATGACGTGGAGCCATTGTCCTTTAAGTTTTGTTATAGTTCAACTTCATTCCCCATAATTTGCACCATGCACTAATTTTAGCTAGATCTCTATTAAGGGATTCAGCAATACCAGATCTACATTCTGGAGATGGAACTGATGCGAAGAGAGTAGCATCATCTGCATATGCAACTCGTAGTGATACTTTATTAAGATCCGTGGACTAGTATCGGCTGATTATATATATATATATATATATATATATATATATATATATATATATATATATATATATATATATATATATATAATGTGTGTGTGTATTTTATATATATATATATATATATATATATATATATATATATATATATATATATATATATAATATATTACATACATATATATTTATTATTATATGTACAATATATATATATATATATATATATATATATATATATATATGTGTGTGTGTGTGTGTGTGTGTGTGTGTGTGTATTGCATACGTATATTATTTGAAGTGACATCCCTATGAAATAAAACCCATAAATTAAAGTAGTTGCATGTACTAAATAATGAAAAATTTTCTGCCACGAAAATAAACCAGAATAATACGTCATGTTTGGAAATTCAAAAAGAAATCGAGATACTCCATCCTAATAAAGATATGAAATCTAGCTACTAATGACAACTAATTTAACCGCAGCATGCTACTTACCTGCCAGAAGCTTCCATATTGTAATTGTCCTCGTTTTCTCTAAGTTCAAGGTACTTCAGTTATGATATGCCTTCTTATAAAGGGTCTCCTCACTATTTGCAGATGCACAGGACACTGCGACAAATACTTTTGTTCTCGAGAGACAGGGAAATCACATAGCATGCACGATGCTACACAGTCTGTTCTGCTAGAGGCTTCAGACGTCGCTTTCTACCGCGAAGAGAATCTATAATACTACGTTTGTTTTCATAATCTTTCGTACATTTCTACATCCTTAGGTTCATTTATAACTGTGTTAAGTAACCGCTTAAAACTGTTCTTTCTAGTTGATTTAATTTTATCACCAATAAATTGGAAAAATATTTCATTTTGGTTCATTGTCGTTGATTAATCATAATCAAAGTAAATAGTTGCGTAATGTATCGTTCATAAACTTTCTCATGTTGCTGGAAATCTGTTGTGTACTTTAACAACGTTCCTCCAAACTTCGGTATACAACGTTTCTTTTATAGTTTTCAATGCGATTATTATGCAAACTAGGGAAATCATTATCTTTTAGCTTACGAAAACTGATGTTTTAGCGTATCTCTCTCTCTCTCTCTCTCTCTCTCTCTCTCTCTCTCTCTCTCTCTCTCTCTCTCGTCTATGGGTCATCATAATCTCACGCGTGATGAACAGCTGAGAACGTGTCGTCTTGCAGTTAATGGTTGACGTTTTCACTCTGCTAACTACGTGTCATTCAGTTCGTTGCTTTCTCTTTTTTTATAATCAACCAAAGAATATAGAGTTAACTTACAAGAGTAAAATATTAAAACCATATTAATCAAATATGAACTGGAGATTCATAGCAGAGCAATGTATGTGAATGGGCTCATGTGTAGAGAGGGAGACGTAATATTTTGATGCTAATTATTATCTTTTTAAGAATAAGAGAGGTCGTAATTGCACCAGTTTCAACTATTATTTATTCTTTCAAAAATATTGGTACATGTTTGACATGTGCATATATATATATATATATATATATATATATATATATATATATATATATATATATATATATATATATATATATATATATATATATATATATATATATATATATATATATAATACACTGTCTATAAAATATATATACAGTATGATTATGTAAATTTGTATATATATGAAAAATTATGTATATATAAATATATATATATATATATATATATATATATATATATATATATATAAATTATATATATATATATATATATATATATATATATATATATATATATATATTATGCTATATAAAATATAAATACAGTTTATATATATATATGTATATATATATATGTGTGTGTGTGTGTGGTATTTATATATATATATATATATATATATATATATATATATATATATATATATATATATATATATATATATATATATATATATATATGTGTGTGTGTGTGTGTGTGTGTGTGTGTGTGTGTGTGTGTGTGTGGTAATTTTCATTGAAGGTCATTACTTTAGTATCGTAAACGTGTTTTCTAAAGGAATCTCAGCATTTTAGCAACTTCGCAATTTCGCCAGACTCTCCGACGTAAACCTCTGGTTAAAGAAGCGATGATTATTCATTTTTTTTTTTTTTTTCATTTAATCCGATCACTCCATT
>NC_090725.1:301552975-301565475 GCF_036898095.1 Palaemon carinicauda | reverse complement strand
TAACTGCTTCATAAATCGGGTTCTTTATCTAACTGCTTCATAAATCGGGTTCTTTGTGTAACTGCTTCGTAAATCGGGTTCTTTATCTAACTGCTTCGTAAATCGGGTTCTTTATCTGACTGCTTCGTAAATCGGGTTCTTTATCTAACTGCTTCGTAGATCTGCTTCTTTATCTAACTACTTCGTAAACCGGGTTCTTTATCTAACTGCTTCGTAGATCGGGTTCTTTATCTAACTGCTTCGTAGATCGGGTTCTTTATCTAACTGCTTCATAAATCGGGTTCTTTATCTAACTGCTTCGTAAATCGGATTATTTATCTAACTGCTTCGTAAATCGGGTTCTTTATCTAACTGCTTCATAAATCGGGTTCTTTATCTAACTGCTTCATAAATCGGGCTCTTTATCCAAATGCTTCATAATCGGTTTCTTTATCTAGCCGCTTCATAAAAAGGGTTCTTTATCTAACTGCTTCATAAATCGGGTTCTTTATCTGTTTTATAAATCGGGTTCTTTTATATGTTGTATAAATCGGGCTCTTTATCCAAATGCTTCACAATCGGTTTCTTTATCTAGCTGCTTCATAAATAAGGTTCTTTATCCAACTGCTTAATAAATTTGGTTCTTTTTATAACTGCTTCATTTATCAGGTTCTTTATCTAACTGCTTCATAAATCGGGTTCTTTATCTGTTTTATAAATCGGGTTCTTTTATATGTTGTATAAATCGGGCTCTTTATCCAAATGCTTCACAATCGGTTTCTTTATCTAGCTGCTTCATAAATAAGGTTCTTTATCCAACTGCTTAATAAATTTGGTTCTTTTTATAACTGCTTCATTTATCAGGTTCTTTATCTAACTGCTTCATAAATCGGGTTCTTTATCTAACTGCTTCATAAATCGGGTTCTTTATCTAACTGCTTCATAAATCGGGTTCTTTATCTAACTGCTTCATAAATCGGGTTCTTTATCTAACTGCTTCATATCGGACTTCTTTTTAGCAGAGTCTCCCTTTAAGTTTTTTCCTCAAACCATGATGTAAAATCGCCTTTATTAAACTTCATTATGCGATTAGATGACGTTACAAATAATAAGACTCATTTCATTAACTGTTAGGACATATATTACATGTATCTCTTCATCATAAATCTTACTTTCTGATGTACAGTATGTGGTTTATTCCTCAATGATTTTTAAGATTTATTGCTTTCAACGTATTTTACTTTAGGTAATAATCTTATACAACAAGTATTTTAGCAATCATAAACATCTTTGGGCCATAAAGTGACAAAGTATGTTATCTTTTAAGAACTAGAACATCTTTGGGGAAAAACAGTTTTTTAAAGAAAATTTGAAAAATTTTATTAATCAAAATTAAAAATATCACAGGGAGAATGACTGGATAAACACTATGCAAAATCTTTCTTCTGTCAACTCCAGAATAGCTATGAAATATCCCTATGAATTACCAATTGAAAATTAACTACCAAGACGGTGTTACAAATTGTACAAATTGGTGAGATCGGTGTTACTGTATGGACATGAGTCGTGGTATAACAATGAAACAATCTCCAACAGATTTTGTAAATTAGAGAACAAAGCCCTTATAAGAATATTGGGAGGTAAATGGCAGGTCAGGATTAGAAATGAAATTATAAGAGAGATTATTTGAGTGTCATATGTGAATGAGATCATAGTGAGGCGTAGATGGAGATGGTTTGGGCATGCTCTTCGCACTCCCCAAGAGAGATTAGTTCACTAAACTGGGCTCCACTAGAAGACTTGGAAGAACCAGGCCTACATGGCTGAGGACTATGAAACATGAAATAGGAAATGATGAATGGAGAAGTATAGATTTAAAAGGCCCAGGCCTACATGGCTGAGAACTATGAAACATGAAGTAGGCGACGATGAATGGAGAAGTATTGATTTAAAAGCTCAAGTTAAAGATGACAGGTGAAATCTAACCGAGACCATTTACGTCAATATGCGTTGGCGGAGATGATGATGTTATTTAAAACTAAGTGTTTGTCTAGACAACTAATTGCTAACCTTGACTTTGTGAAAAAAGAGCTTGGTATTCAGTAATACCTTTCATGGTGTGATTAACGTGGCACATGAAATATTCAATAGGATTTACCCAAGTCCTTCGCACGGTAACTCTCCTTTTGGGAGAAATGTCAGGGAAACTTCGGGACAGAATATGATAACGCTTTTAGGTCAGAACATTTAATAGATTCAAGCAATATTATTATTAATATTACCAGCCAAGCTACAACCCTTGTTTGAAAATTAAGATGATGTAAGCCCATGAGCTCCAACAGGGAAAAAATAGCTCAGTGAGGTAAGGAAATAAATAAACGATGAGAAAAAATTAACTATAAATTAATCTAGAAAACAAAGCACTGCAAGTCTTCATTGCCAGAAGTTATAACCAATTCATGCTTGCTAATTTTATCTATGATTTACTATACTCAATTTTTTTTAATGAGGCGCATTTGTACCGACTTGCAGCGGTGCCCTTTTAGCTCGTAAAAAGTTTCCTGCTATCTGATTGGTTAGAATTATCTTGTCCAACCAATCAGCGAGCAGGAGACTTTTTGCAGCTAAAAGGGCACCCCTGCGAGTCGGTGTAAATCTGCCTCACCAAAAAAAATTGACTATGCATCAAGGGCTGAATTACTGAAAACAATCAATTAAATTTTTACAGTCCAGTTTGATACCTATTAAGATAATTATTGAATTTATTCCCAAAGGCGCCATTTAACACTGTTGAGTCAACTGAGTTTTTAATTAGTTTGTTTATATCCAGAAATCGGAAGCCATTATGGTCATAATTCGTAAACAAAGGAGATAAGAGCACAGAGGATCAAAGTGCCTATTATCTTGTTATCGTTTTGCAATAGATTTTGTCTGATCTCTTCACTCCCAATGACTTCTAAGTACAGAGTTTCTGTACAGAGTTTTTGGTGCTATTAGGAATTCGGAAAATTTCAGCATGCAATGATTTACTAACCACAAGTCTTTGTAATGAAATTCAATTGTAGGCCTATTGTTATTACTAATTTGGAGAGAACAAACGGTGTTTACATTATTCTTTGGACCGGAAACATTGACACTATAGTCAATTTCTTTTAGCGATGCAGATTTGCACCGACTCGCAGCGGTGCCTTTTTAGCTCGGAAAAGTTTCCTGATCGCTGATTGGTTAGACGAGATAATTCTAACCAATCAGCGATCAGGAAACTTTTCCGAGTTAAAGGGGCACCGCTGCGAGTCGGTGCAAATCTGTGCACCGACTCGCAGCGGTGCCCTTTTAGCTCGGAAAAGTTTCCTGATCGCTGATTGGTTGGACAAGATAATTTTAACCAATCAGCGATCAGGAAACTTTTCCGAGCTAAAAGGGCACCGCTGCGAGTCGGTGCAAATCTGCCTCGATAAAAGAAATTGACTATACCTACTTTGTGTCTTCCTCTCCTACGCCTTCCTAACACTCCAATCCCATAAATAAACGAATTTTTTGCCCTACATTCTTTCCTCACGACCAAAACCTCTCATGACACTCTAGATCTCAAATTTCTCAACCTATCAATTCCTCCTACACTAAATATACTGTATAACCAGTTCATCCAAACTGTTTGTACCATTTCCTTACACTTATCAATCTCTTAATACATTGCCACTATTATCCTTAAAAACTCAAACGTTTTACCCCAATCTTTTGCATACATTCCTCACTTCACCTAATCTGTGAATCACCTCCACTCTTATAGAGTCAAATGCCTTACCAAATCCCTTAGTGGCTATTCTTCCTCCTTTCATATCAGTATTTATGGCTTCCTCTCTAATTTCCATTCGCCCTGATAACCTTACTCTTTATCATATTTATTATCGGCTATCTATGTTTCTGAACACTTTCAAACTCTTCCTATGGTGTCTGCCATTTTTCTTTGCTGTAACCAATCTGTATTGCATTGTCTGCAAATATTAATTTTCTTAAACCACAACTGTACTGCACTCTACTTTCTCTAAATTTTCACATATATGAAGATTTGTTACAGCAATGAAGACATAGCACCATTGTTTTTACCTTTTTTTTTTTACACTAGAAATGTATTTTCAATATTTGATTATTCTCAAGATATTATCTTTCTATATCTGCACATACAGCATTTAGCGTTTTCTTTTATTTTCAAACTTACCCCTAACTTAAGCCCTTTCAAACTTACCCCTAACTTAAGCACTTTCAAACTTACCCCTAACTTAAGCAATTCCATTACTAAACAAACAGGCATAACTGGCCTTTTTTTATATCTAAATCTAGCTGCTATTGTACCTTCAATTGCTTTCTCCCATCTCTCTTCCCTCTCTTCTATGTAAAATATGCACAACTAGGTGTTTTTATACACTTATGCAAATATATTTTCATGAACTGTCTTACTTTTCAATCGAAAATTATACCATTTCTTCAATAGCATGCTAAGTAGCATTGTTCCCTTATAATTCTCATAGTTATCTCTGCCATCTGTACCTTCATACAGTGGAACATCCATTCCTTTTGGAGCCTTTCCATCAAACAGACATACCTTTCA
The DNA here is from genome assembly GCF_036898095.1 of Palaemon carinicauda. Taxonomy (NCBI): domain Eukaryota; kingdom Metazoa; phylum Arthropoda; class Malacostraca; order Decapoda; family Palaemonidae; genus Palaemon; species Palaemon carinicauda. Next base: position 301,560,887 of record NC_090725.1, on the reverse strand, counting down.
AACCCTGGTCATTCATTTGATTATACTATTATTATATCATGGCTGCATCATCTCATCTCTCGTGTACTTCTATTTGCTTTTATTGTTATTTTTCTGTTATCTGCTTTCCTAATTACCCTTCTTACATTCTCATTAGTTAATCCTACAAGTCTACCCCAACTTAAACTAATACTTTCTACTCTTTCATCGTTCAGTTATATTTATCTTTGGTCTAATTGCATTCAATGAATCTTTTAAATGTTAACTTTATTGACTGCATTCGGTTCATACAATATCTCCCTTTTTGTATCCTTAGAATCCTTTATTCATTGACTTATCTGCATTTGCTACCCAACAGAATTTCCCATTTTCCCATAAAGTTCTTGTTCATTATCTACTTTCTATTTCAAGTAGCAGTAGCTATTAAGATGAACTTGTATATTATATAAAGCATAAGAATAATGAAATAAGTGAGATTTATTAGAATAGGTGGAAGTATGTATCAAAGTGTTGAAAGATGACATGGTCATGCAGAGAGAATAGAAGATTGTTGGTTGATGAAAGTTAGAGTATACAATTTTGAAGTGTTAAGAAGTAGGAGAGAAAAGTGAATTGGTTGTAATTTACTTTAGCGATTGGGATGAGAAGGCCACTCAGCGCCAAAGTTCAATTTTATTTGTTCCTTAAAGTAGAAATTATGAGGCTGGACAGTAAAATGGTAGAAAGAAAGAGGGAAAAGATTTAAATTAAAAGACTAAACAGTGGGTGGAACTATTTTTTAATTAAACTTGTACAAAATTGTACTTAATTAATCGTCAAAGTTAACGATATCACAGGAAGAATTACTGTATAAACACTATGCAAAATCTTTCTTTCGTCAACTCCAGAATAGCTATGAAATATCCTTATGAATATTAATTGGAAAAATAACTACAAAGATGGCCTTACATATTGCACATTCTATATTTAACATCGTTACTTATTATTCAACACAAGACCAAAGAGAAAACTACCCCTTTGTCTAGACAACTAATTGCTAACCTTGACTTAGTAATAAGAGTTTAGTATTCAGTAGTACACTTCAAGGTGTGATTAATGTGGCACATGAAATATTCATTAGGATTTACGGAAGAGATAGGCTATTCAATTCAACAATGACTTTTAAATCATGCATTGGATTGTTGTGGCCTGGTTGGTAACGTCTCTGCCTGGTGTTTGCCAGTCAGGGGTTTGAGTCCCGCTCAGACTCTTAAGTGCATTTAGTGTCTGCAACCTTACCATCCTTGTGAGCTAAAGTTGGGGGAGCCTATAGGTCTACCTGCTGAGTCATCAGCTGCCACTACCTGGGCCTCCCTGGTCCTAGCTTGGGTTGAGAGGAGGCTTGAGCGCTGATCATAATAATATATGGTCAGTCTCTTGGCCATTGTCCTGATTGCTAGGGCAGTGTCAATGTCCCTTGCCTCTGCCATTCATGAGCGACCTTTAAACCTTTAAATAGAGTGCACTGTGTGAGGTACCTGATGGTATTTTATTTCTAGAATTTTCATACTAATGAAGAGATGTTTAAAAGGAGGACCATAATGTCCTAGAAGCTAGACAGTATGTGCAAGAGAGATGGAATCAGGACTGGAATGAGGCTGGGATTGTATTATTATTATTGTTGTTGTTGTTGTTGTTGTTGTTGTTGTTATTATTATTACTCGCCAAGCTACAACCCTAGTTGGAAAAGCAAGATGAAATAAGCCCAAGGGCTTCAACAGGGAAAAATAGCCCAGCGAGGAAAGAAAATAAGGAAATAAATAAATGATGAGAACAAATTAAATATAAATCACTCTAAAAACAGTAACATCGTAAAAACAGATATGTCATATATAAACTATAAAAAGACTTATGTCAGCCTGTTCAACATGGTGTTACATAATATTTGAAATAAATAAAATATGGAGGTTATATTTCAAAATAACCTTGACTTCCTGCTTTCTATAGAGCATAGCTCGATTACAATTTTAAGAACAAGTCAGCAATACTTTGACTTTTTTACTATTTATACAATAAATGATAAGTAAGCTTATTTTATATATGCAGTATGACGACAGGATTTAAGCTAACACTTCAAATATGTAGTTGTCTTCAAGACGCCCAACGTTCGGTATTGTCATTATTGTAATTATTGTTATTATTACTATTATCATTATTATTATTATTATTATTATTATTATTATTATTATTGTTATTTTGATTATCACTATTATTATTATTATTATATTGTTACAATAATAATAATAATTATTATTATTATTATTATTATTATCTTGATTACCATTATTATTATTGTTATTATTATTATTTTGATTACCATTATTATTATTATTATTTTGATTACCATTATTATCATTATTATTATTATTGTTATGATTATTATTAGTATTATTATTATGATTATTATTATATTATTTTGATATTATTGCTATTATTAATGTTATTATTATTATTGTTGTTGTTGCTCTTGTTATTATTATTATTATTATTATTATTATTATTATTAGCTAAACTACAACCCTAGTTGGAAAAGCAGGATGCATTAAGCCTAAGGGGGGGGGGGTGTTGCTCCAATTGGGAAAGTATCCCAGTGAGGAAAAGAAATAAGGAAATAGAATAGTGTGCCTGAGTGTACATTCAGGTAAGAGAACTGTAACTTAAGACAGTGGAAGACCATGGTACAGAGGTTATAGCGCTATCCAAGTCTAGAGAACAATGGTTTGATTTTGGAGTGTCGTCCTCCGAGAAGAGCTGCTTATCATAGCTAAAGAGTCTCTTCTACCCTAACTAAGAAAACAGTAGCCACTGAACAATTACAAAATAACACAACTTTTATCGGTAGTGGCAGTCGGATTTACTATCAGCAAACATTCCACTGTGTGTGATGAGAGCTCATTATTAAGGCTGCACTTGACAACAAATTTGTATATGTCAGACTTCATTTCCCTCCACTCTCACTTATAACAAGTATGCTGTTGGTGAGATTTCTGTGCATAGCGTGCAGGTTCATAGCGATTTTATCCACTGTGAAACAGTTAATCTATGAATGTGTTAATCGTTTTGATCTTCTCTTTTTCAAAGTAACGTTGTATTTATGGAAATAGCTTAATATTATGACATATAATGCAGAGTAGGAGTTCAACATAACACAAATGTTTGTGTGCATAATTACTGTATATATATATATATATATATATATATATATATATATATATATATATATATATATATATATATATGTGTGTGTGTGTGTGTGTGTGTGTATTTGTGACCCTTTCAAAACAGCCGGTAGGGAAAAAGAACTATAGAATGCGTATGTGTGTTGGTGTGTGTGTGCGCGCGGGGATACCCTTTTCCTTTCGTAAGGAGTGTCTCCAGATTTTACTGATATGGTTTTTATCAAGAAGGTAAAACTCCATCTCTGTGATAATATAACCCTGAAGTCAAACTGTACGCGAGGTTTAACTCTTGACATTAAGTTGCTGAGAGCAGAATACTTCCAATCACATGAGCTCAGGCAAAGAAAATCTCCCACCATCACCAATCAGCCCTGACAAGCGTGGTGATGAAAACTAGCCAAACCCCAGATATGAATAGGCATAGCTGAGGCCTTTGTCCTGTATTGAATTAGAAATTGCTGCATTGAACCATTGTTCTCTAGCCTTGGGTAGTGCCATAGCCTCTGTACCATGGCCTTCCACTATCTTGTATTAAATTTCTCTTACTGGGGAAAACAGTAAGCAAATATTCAAAGCACTTTTCTTTGGCGTTATGGGTTATTTCCTAACTTCATTCTTACTCTTACACTGTTGTGCTATAAGTTTTCGAATCAAGCCATGAAAACTTGAGTTTAAAAATAACATTTTTTCACAGTGATTGCCACATTTAGCCGAAACTTTTCTATTTGATATCCAAATCAGGCATTGGGAGAGACAGTTTTACCCAAAATGCCAATTTGTTATTATTACATATCTTGTTGTGGGAGTTCGTACTTAAAAACAACAACATTAAGAACAGGTAAAAAAAATCTTTGTCAATTTACATATCTTTATGTTGGTATATACTGCGTTTGCCTTTTTAACGATTATGCTTTTTCAATCTGTTTATAACAGTGGGTTTATTCTACAATTTCGGATCTTAGTCGAATTTATATCTTCTCCGTATGAATAATTAGCGAGTGTTTGGATATATATATATATATATATATATATATATATATATATATATATATATATATATATATATATATATATATATATATATAGAGAGAGAGAGAGAGAGAGAGAGAGAGAGAGAGAGAGAGAGAGAGAGAGAGAGAGAGAGAGAGAGAGAGAGAGAGTGCTTTCCGGTTACACACAACTCTCCCCGTCCCTCGGGTAGTAAGGAGAGGGAATGTCATATCCTGATGAAAGGAGTTGCATGTGTTTGCATATCGATTTAAATATTTCGTCGTCAATTTTTACGGGTCACGACACGATATGTACACTATGCATATATATATATATATATATATATATATATATATATATATATATATATATATATATATATATATATATATATATATATATATATATATATATATATATATATATATATATATATCTCACCCGGTGAGATACTACCGCTAGAGTTATGGGGTCCTTTGACTGGCCAGACAGTACTACATTGGATCCTTCTCTCTGGTTACGATTCACTTTCCATTTGCCTACACACACAGCGAATAGTCTGGCATTTTATGTACATATTCTCCTCTGTCCTCATACACCAGGCAACTCTAAGATTACCAAACAATTCTTCTTCACCCAAGGGGTCACTGCACTGTAATTGTTCAGTGGCTACTTTCCTCTTGGTAAGGGTAGAAGAGACTCTTTAACTATGGTAAGCAGCTCTTCTGGGAGAAGGACACTCCAAAATCAAACCATTGTTCTCTAGTCTTGGGTAGTGCCATAGCCTCTGTATCATGGTCTTCCACTGTCTTGGGTTAGGGTTCTCTTGCTTGAGGGTACACTCAGGCACACTTTTCTGTCTTTTTTTTCTCTTCCTCTTGTTTTCTTAAAGTTTTTATAGGTTATTTAGGAAATATTTATTTTAATGTTACTGCTCTTAAAATTTTCTATTTTTCCTTGTTTCCTTTCCTCACTAAGCTATTTTCCCTGTTGGAGCCCCGGGGCTTATAGCATTGTGCTTTTCCAACTAGGGTTGTAGTTTAGCAAATGATATTAATATTGATATATATATATATATATATATATATATATATATATATATATATATATATATATATATAAATATATATATATTTATATAAATATATATATATATATATATATATATATATATATATATATATATATATATTATACATATATCTGTATATGTACCGTAGTCTTGGGTAGTGCCATAGCCTCTGTACCATGGTCTTCCACTGTCTTGGGTTAGAGGTCTCTTGCATGAGGGTACACTTGGGCACACTATTCTATGTTATTTCTCCTCCTCTTGTTTTGTTATTTTTTTATAGTTTATATATGCGATATTTATTTTGATGTTGTTACTGTTCTTAAAATATTTGTCCTTGTTTCTTTTCCCGTTGGAGCCCCTGGGCTTATATCATCCTGCTTTTTCAACTAGTGTTGTAGCTTAGCAAGTAATGATAATAATAACCATTATTGGACACTTGGTTTTTATTATATAAGGGATATATATATATATATATATATATATATATATATATATATATATATATATATATATATATATATATATATATATATATATATATATCTGTGTGTGTACACACGTGGGTTTATGTACAGTAATTGGCATACACTCATCAATCATTATTGGACACTTGATCTTTATTATATAGGGGATATATCTATATATATATATATATATATATATATATATATATATATGTGTGTGTGTGTATATATATATATATATATATATATATATATATATATATATATATATATATATATATATATTTGTACATGTGTGTACGTGTGTTTATAAATTGTAATTAACATATATTCATTTGAAATGACTTTTGATTATCATGAACGCACACACAATTAATTCCCATTGAGGCATCTTAAATGTCAACAAACAATCTGGATTGAACTGGTATCCCGAGTCCAACAAATATTTACCAAAACTTATGTTAAGACACCTTTAGTATGATACTGCCAATGCACGTCATAAATTCTATTATTATTATTATTATTATTATTATTATTATTATTATTATTATTATTATTATTATTATTATTAATTGCTAAGCTACAACCCTAGTTGGAAAAGCACAATGCTATAAGCCCAGGGGCTCCAACGGGGAAAATAGCCCAGTGAGGAAAGGAAACAAGGAAATATGAAATTTTTAATAAGAGTAACAACATTAAAATAAATATCTGCTTTAAAAATTATAAACATTTTAACAAAACAAGAGGAAGAGAAATAAGATAGAATAGTGTGCCCGAGTGTACCCTCAAGCAAGAGAACTCTAACCCAAGACAGTGGAAGACCATGGTACAGAAGCTATGGCACTACCCAAGACTAGAGAACAATGGTTTGATTTTGGAGTGTCCTTCTCCTAGAAGAGCTGCTTACCATAGTTAAAAGAGTCCCTTCTACTCTTACCAAGAGGAAAGTGGCTACTGAACAATTACAGTGCAGTAACCCCTCTGGTGAAGAAGAATTGTTTGTTAATCTTAGTGTTGTGAGGTGTATAAGTACAGAAGAGAATATGTAAAGAATATGCCAGACTATGTGGAGTGTGTATGTAGGCAAAAGGGAAAATGAACCGTAACCAAGAAGGATTATAATTGCATGGGCCAATTCTAAGGGTGAGCAGCTGGTTTTTAAAAAATGAAGGGATTTTAAACAAACCTAATGTAGTCTATCTATATCATTTTAGTTAAATATCAAGTAAGTAGCATAAGGGTAACTGCATAGATAATATATTGCTTTAATAAAGAAATTGAATTATTTGTAGTTTGGTTTTGTAAATTCGTTAGTGTTTGTTGAATAAAGGAAGATCAACTCTAATGTTACATTGACATAATCTAATCGATGTAACTTTCCCAGATGACGTATATGAGTCATCTTAGAAGGTTCAGAATGTTCACGTGGATATGAGTCTTTGCAACTCTTAGATTTGTTACAAACAAATGACTAAGTGAATTCATTTCAGACATCTTGTTCAAACAGTTGACAGAAATTCATAACACTTATCCCTGTGTAGTTAATATTGTTTAAAGATATATAATTATGTAGGCTTATAATCCATAGCCTACATACATGTACAAGAAAGTAGTTTATTAAATTGTTCATGTAGACCATCCATAACTCCCTTGGTTATATAATTGATAACCAAGCATAACTGATAATAAACCACTCCATAAAGAAAGGAATTTCATGCGGGACTGGAGTTATGTAAAGCGGCCTGAACACCCGCTAATCAAGAATGACAAACCAATTCAATTGAAGGTTTATACATAATATACATTACATCATAAGTGGGTGTTACTGTCTGTATGGTATTCATTGCTGTTGATAACACGTACTTTACATCCGTTGTGCATTTACGAATGCCAAACATTTCTTACATAATTTACACGAAGAGTAACTTGGTAGAATGAGAAGGTACGACGTTTGCCAACCTGACGTACGATTCATGCTTTCGCGGTATAGGCTTAGTAGAGAAAAATATTACGTAGGCTATGAAGCATTCTAAATTATTCTAAATTATTTCAGCATACTGTTCGCCATCATTTTTACCGTTTACTGAAAACGATGGGATTGATTCTAGAATGTTGGTCGGACATCTATGTACGATCAAGGCTGTAAATAACAAGTTTGTAAGACAAAACGTGACAGGAAATTAGATATA
>NC_090725.1:301540475-301547975 GCF_036898095.1 Palaemon carinicauda | reverse complement strand
CCCAACTTATTATAGGAATAATAGCAATTTCTCCCTTATCAAAAGATAAAGTATGGTAATAACACTCATCAGAGGGTATATACTTACTTTCTCGTGTAACACTGTAACTCCAGTAATGCATCTGTTATAAATCAGAGTAACATGTTCCTTGTTTTATTTGAATGTCTCACATCCCTGTAAATTTATCATAGTTAAACATTTCTTTTATGAACTACTTTATTAATTAACAAATAAGCATACAAGCATTAAAGTAAAATTACCATATTTTTCCAAAATTTTACATTATCCTTCTCAGCAGCTATTCACCTTTCCAAATATATTTATTGACCAAAATTCCAGCAACATTTAGTTCATACCTGCATCAGTACTGTACCCTATAGAAATAACTAGCACTGACTTCAACCAGTAGCATTATTACAATTTCCTATTTGCCCCCTCATTTTCTCATTACTTTGTTCTCTTCATACACCAACTAGGTCTGTGATTTGGATCTTTTCATCCACTCAGGCCATAGCAAGGCATTTTTTTTTTTTTTTTTTTTTTTTTTTTTTTTTTTTTTTTTTTTTTTAAGCACTACTTATGCTATGGCAGGTCCATAAATCCAGCCTTATTACCAATAGCACGCATATTTTTTCCCATCATCTGATCCTTCAAATTAAAATTCACTTAAAATATATTTCAAGACTGTATTGTATTAATCTGACTGACCAGCTTGAACATATCTCTCTCAAAAGTCGGTGTTGCATAAGATTTTTCATCGTAATTCTGACCATCCTTTGCGTTCAGATCTTCCCGGACATTACCTACCTGTTCGTAACACTATAGTCCATTTCTTTTTGCGTTGCATAGTTGCACCGACTCGCAGCGGTGCCCTTTTAGCTCGGAAAAGTTTCCTAATCGCTGATTGGTTAGAATTATCTTGTCCAACCAATCAGCGATCCGGAAACTTTTCCGAGCTAAAAGGGCACCACTGCGAGTCGGTGCAAATATGCATCGCTAAAAGAAATGGACTATATGTATGTTGTTAGTTGTAATAGTCAGGTCTTCATCATAATCTTCAATACTACACAGTATTGTAGAAGTTTTATTCCAGTTGTGACCAGGTTTCGGAATTATCTTTGATTAACCAGGTAGTTGAATCGGTGAAACTTCAAAGGTTCAAATTTTCAATGAATGGTTTTATGTTGAACAGGCTGACATTAGACACTTTTTATAGTTTATATATGAAAGGTCTATTTTAATGTTGTTACTATTCTTGAAATATTTTATTTTAATTGTTCATTACTTTTGTAGTTTATTTCCTTTCCTGACTGTGCTATTTTTCCGTGTTGGAGGCCTTGGGCTATTGGTATCCCACATTTCTAACTATAGTCCATTTCTTTTAGCAATGCATATTTGCACCGACTCGCAGCGGTGCCCTTTTAGCTCGGGAAAGTTTCCTGATCGCTGATTGGTTAGAATTATCTTGTCCAACCAATCAGCGATCCGGAAACTTTTCCGAGCTAAAAGGGCACTGCTGCGAGTCGGTGCAAATATGCATCGCTAAAAGGAATGGACTATAGAGTAATAAAGCTAGTAGTAATGATTATTATAATAATAGTAATGTCATTATTTTAAACATTTGACGTTAGTCTAATGATTTTGATACACCTGTGCAACTTTCCCTGTAGTCATTCATTACCTTAAAAGTTGGACTTGAATAGTTCTGTAGTGTTTTTTCCCCCATTTTTGTTTATCGTGCTTCATCCATTTAGAGTATGGAATGCGATAATGAGGCTTATCAGTGGGTTCTTATCATTGGAACATTAATAATGGCCCAGGGGAGTATTTGAATTATACATGTTGCCTAGTAACAGGATTGTTATGTTTTATCCCCTGTTTGTGTGTGCTTGTTTGTGAACAACTTCCTGGCCACAATTTTAATCGTAGATTAATGAAATTTGCAGGGATTATGTGTTACGTAAAAAGCTGGGAATGATTAAAATTTGGAAGGTCAAGGTCACGGTTAAGCAAAATGGTCAAGAAATAAGGAAATTTGCAGGGATTATGTGTTACGTAAAAAGCTGGGAATGATTAAAATTTGGAAGGTCAAGGTCACGGTTAAGCAAAATGGTCAAGAAATAAGGAAATTTGCAGGGATTATGTGTTACGTAAAAAGCTGGGAATGATTAAAATTTGGAAGGTCAAGGTCACGGTTAAGCAAAATGGTCAAGAAATAAGGAAATTTGCAGGGATTATGTGTTACGTAAAAAGCTGGGAATGATTAAAATTTGGAAGGTCAAGGTCACGGTTAAGCAAAATGGTCAAGAAATAAGGAAATTTGCAGGGATTATGTGTTACGTAAAAAGCTGGGAATGATTAAAATTTGGAAGGTCAAGGTCACGGTTAAGCAAAATGGTCAAGAAATAAGGAAATTTGCAGGGATTATGTGTTACGTAAAAAGCTGGGAATGATTAAAATTTGGAAGGTCAAGGTCACGGTCAAGCAAAATGGTCGAAAAATAAGCTGCCGCGGCAGTGGTCTGCGCTCTATTGAGTGCCCTGCTAGTTTTGCACTAGATATCCGATCAGAAACGTTAAATCCCATTGTAAAATAACATAGCTAAGGAGAGGTGGTCTACTCTCTTGATTCTCTTGGAGAATTTCTATTCTAACCAAGGACGCCAGGTATTATACAAGCCAGTTTTTTTTTCAAGTAATATTTTTTGGCAACATCTTACTTTCTATATCTGTAAAATGCACACACTCAATTTCTCAATTATCCGCCACATTTATTAATTTTCAGATGAAAGTTGTTTGTTTTGCCTTCTGTCTTATGTTCACAATGAATTATTAACATAAACTAATGGCAAATGCTTAGCCATATCTTTTGATTGTTAATAGAATGTAGGATTAATCCCTTTTTAATGTTAGGAGTTAATTAGAATTTTAGAGGAACTTTTGTAAGTAGCGTGTTGAGCACATCCTATTAAAATTAGTCAAGCTACCATCCATTATAATACTGTAATCATTAGAATATATTTTTTTATGTTTTTATTGATTGATTTATGAAGTTTGAGTTGTATTGCCCTAAGCAAGAGACCAGGAAGGTAATTTAATACCAAGAATGCAAGGGTGAGGTATATTCTGCAGCTGCACTGTGAAGTAGAAGTTTAAAGAGTTGGGAAATGTAGTATGAATGGAGGTGATGCGGAAAGCTAAAAAAAATGGTACAGCTTAGGGGCTATTTCCTTCCAAAAGCCAGCTTTCTGAGGACGATCTCCAGCTCAATACATGTTCAGTAAGGAAAATTCATTGCAATGAGTAATTGTCTTCTATGGAAATTTGTCAAAATTGTTTGAAGTAGCCTATGGCAACCAAAATCTGAAAATTCACATTGCCATCCTAAACTGCCTCTGGACATTACTTATCTGTCCAGATCCGGCCCATCTTTGGATAAAAGTGTAGCGATATCGATTACAGCTTACCTCTTACCTCCTCTAGCTTAACCTAACCTAGGGTACTGTTTTTTACCAGGCTTTAGTTAATTGCTTGTTACCCTAGCATTATATTATTGTTATTATTATCATAAGCTAAGTTATAATCCTAGTTGGTAAAAAATGATGGTATAAACCCAAGGGGCCAATAGGGAAAATAGTCCAGTGAGGAAAGGAAATAAACTACAAGAGAAGTAGTAAAAAATCAAAATACAATGTTTTAAGAACAGTAACAACATTGAATTACATATTTCATATATAAATTATGAAAACTTAAAAAAAAAAGAAGAGAAATATGATAGAAGTGTGCTCGAGTTTACCGTCATGAGAGAGAGAACTCTAATCCAAGACAGTGGAAGTCTATGGTACTACCCAAGTCTAGAGAACAATGGTTTGATTTTGGAGTGTCTTCTGAGAAGAGCTGCTTACCTTAGCTAAAAAGTCTCTTCTACCCTTACTAAGAGGGGAGTGGCCACTGAATAATTGCAGTGAAAAGATGATTTTTTTGGTAATCTCAGTGCTGTCAGGTGTATGAGGACAGAGGTAAATGCTGATAGAATAGTCCATACTATGCAGTGTATGTGTATTGAAAGGAAAAAGGAATCGTAACCAGAGAGAGGGATCCAATGTAGTACTGGCTGGCCAGTCAAAGGACCCAATAACTCTAGCGTTAGTATCTCAGCTGGTGTCTGGTGCCCTTGCCAACGTACTATTGTTAGCCTTCCATCCAACGTTTAGTTTGTTCTTCATCATGTTCATAATGAAATCCGTTTGATTTTGTCATGGCAAATGTGTAGGAAATTGACCTTTAAACAGTAAAAGATCAACCACATCATGTGACGTTTTGAAGAAGTCGTTGCACACAGGTTATCCACGTGATATGCAGTTCTTAAGTTTTAAATTTCTGCACCCTCACAGTTCATTGTATGAATAATGAATGTGTTTGATGGGTGCTTGGTAACCTTCCAGAAATGCAGTAGTGCTTACGGCAAGGTCAAAGACAATGCTTTTAGTGCCTTATTAGTCGTCAAGATGGAAGGTTGCACTGGCCACTCTCCCTCTCCTTTTTTATGTGCTTTTAGTCGTAAGCATGAACCTATAGTCCATCAGCATTATCTTATATTCCATATAAATTTTTTATTTTTATATAAAAGTACCTAAATTGTTATGTATGTAGAAAAGTGTATTCTGATCAATTCTAGACATGGAGCCACCCAAGATTGTGTCTGACAGCTATGGCAGTTATTTTTCAAAATGGCTGATATTCATCTTCAGCAAATTGGCTATATGGTCTTATTTTGTTATTGTCTTTCTGTTAGATATAAGTAACGAGTAAACTTCAGCAAACTGACCGTGAAAAAGACGTATGCAAGTATTATTACCAAGCATTTACAATTAGAAAATATATTTCATTTGTAAATGGCTGCTCTTCTGAATTCTTTTTGCTGAAAAGTGCCAACTATTGGAGAGCCTGAGGCAGTTGATATTCACCACATTCAAGAGGTTTATGGTTAATAAAAAAAAATCATTAAAATAATTCACTCACAAATTTAAAACGGGAATTTATAGCCTGATAATTACAAACTTTGGCAATGTAATTACTGAGGATGCCCGCTTGGTCGTTTTCATTATGAAGTGACCTGCCTTGAACTCATTATAGATTTCTTGATTGTGTTGTGGAAGTTCTGCCATGTCACAGAGATGAACTGGCATCCACTAGGCATAGTATATGTGGTCCAACCTGAAGAACCAAGGGATTGTGTTAGTTAGAGCTTCCAAGTATACACTGAAATTTGCTTCTAACAGATTGCTTATAGATTAGAATGGAAAGTTCCAGATCTAGAACTGACTGTTGCCCTGTACAAAACCTGGGGAGAGCTCTTTTTTTCGTGGCAACAGTCTTTGAAGTCCTCAGGATGCTGGTCATCTTCTGCACTACCTCTGTGCTTATCATATACGAATCATTGGAGTATGCATAGTGAGTCCTTACGAATGGAGTCGGCGGCACTTGCAGTAGCAAGTTTGTGTTCACTTGGTTCCTACAACCTGTCGTCTGGTGTCTTCAGTGTTGCCATCTAGATATGCAGGTCTCAAAACATCATTGCCAGTTTTTCATCCACATGTCTTTTCAGCCACTTCCACTATATCTGCTTTGTAAGAGCAAACAATGGTTGGTCAAAAGCCTCAAGAGGCATTTGGCCTGGGTTGAGATGCTGAATGGCATTTATGACCACATCCATGGAGTGTCTCAGCATTAAGACCTTACGTGCGCTCTCATGGAACAGAGGAAATTGTGAAGTTTGCATATTGATAGTTTGACCTGGTTCCTGGTGGTTGGCATGGTATGAAGCCCATGATGTCTTTAGATTGGCTCTATTTGTAGTCAAATCTCCAGCTTTGATCACACTTCTCAGATTCTCTAGCCTCTCATATCTTTCTCCGCATGCTGTGGGAAGTTGTCTCATTTCAGAGTAGTCACAGTGCCATACCTTACTTCTCCATGAGAACACATTGCATTTTGCATGAGAGATAACTTTATGGAACAAATCCTTTGGAGTTGTGGAACTAGGGTTGTGGTTATGTTTTCTACTGCTGCAGGCGTGAATACACTACCATGCTTAGTTGGTGGGCAGACCACTTGCTCTGCTTAGAACAGCTGACAATGGGAAGTTTCCCCATTGCTGCAGACAGGCATAGGACTAGGTCATAGGAGATACTGAGACCTAGGCCAAAGAGTTTGTTCAGGAGTCCTTTCTTGTGAGTCTCAGCGTGCAGCATTAGGTCAATATCCATTTGGCACAGGAATTTCTTGATGTGTCACGTCTGACTGCTGGGTCTTCTTGTATCTTTGTACCCGTGGGAGAGAGACCTCTTTTCTGCTTATGTCGAAGCTTGACACTGTTGAATTTCAGTTGTTGTACAATGAATGAAACTTAGGTTTGAACCCTGATATTAAGTCCTTATAACACCATATCTACCAGTGCACATTGCACAAGTGGCACATCATCCTTCTTACAAGCTTCCTTGAAAAATCCAGGGAATAGTGACTGAGTAAGCTTTATCAAACACGTTTCAACAAACAATCTGTGGATCTTGAACAAGGTGAACTAATTCAGAGGCACAATCCTACTCACAGGCTTTGCCAAGTTCTTTGACATTTATGGCGTCAAAGGCCAAAATTACCGTTCGTCCTTTGCTGTGTGTCCTTAAACCTGGGAGCTATGATAGTAATCTTGAGTGATGGTTCTTCCAGCCTTGTCGTATTCCCTCTGCTGTTTCTTCTCCATTCTGGTTGCTTACAGATTTGCTAGGTCAACAAGTCTGAATACAGGAGATGTTCTTCTTAAATGTAAAGGGCAAGTTCTGCCAGTACAATTCTGGAGTCCACAGTTGCATGTACAGTTCTGTGTTCAACATAGACAAAGGGCTTTGTGCAATTGAAGAGAGTCTAAACTCTTGGAATAATACTCAGCATCAAGAGCTCGCGTATCACCCATGCTGAGCGTGGCAGGAGTTCGTGGTCTGCAACTTGGTTTGCTCACTGCCACACACGCTGATCAATCTTGAAAGTGGTGGCTTTGTGTAAGGTGTCAACACCAGGTATTTCACAGTATTATACTAAATTATATATATTATATATATATATATATATATATATATATATATATATATATATATATATATATATATATATATATATATATAGATAAATAGATAGATAGATATATACAGTATATATATATATATATATATATATATATATATATATATATATATATATATATATATATATATATATATATATATAGTGAAAAAAAATTGAGGATTATGTATCAGCAGTGAGCTGGGGGAAGCACATGTAATGTAAAATATTTTGTACCATAAACCACTGTAATTGTTCGTTTTGAATTTTATTTGCTTTCTTTTAGGACCATTTTGCTTTGACTATGCCGGTTAAATTCATTTTAATGTAACCTTGTGGAATAAACCTTGTTTACAAAAATATAACATCTTTCGGGTTACAG
>NC_090725.1:301527975-301535475 GCF_036898095.1 Palaemon carinicauda | reverse complement strand
TCTCTCTCTCTCTCTCTCTCTCTCTCTCTCTCTCTCGTGAGCACAGTATACATGCATTTTGAAATGCAGTGCTAAATTTTCAAGATAAAAATACAATTATATTTTTACCTCCGCCAACGAGGTTGGAAGGAGGTTATGTTTTACCCCCTGCTCGTGTGTTGGTGAACAGCTTCCTGGCCACAATTTTAATCGTAGAGTAATAACATTTGCAGTAACTAACTGTTTGTGTAAAGAGCTGGAGATGATTAAATTTTGGAAGTTCAAGGACACGATCAAGGAAAATGTCCAATTCACGTAATCACCCATAAGTTTGGACATCGTTGTCACAGAAACTTGAAACTTGGTTTATAATTGAGTGTAAGAAAATCCTCGCCAATTAATAATACTAGTTTGTACTGTATTATTATTATTATTATTATTATTGTTATTATTATTATTATTATTATTATTATTATTAGCCAAGCCAAAATCCTAGTTGGTAAAGCAAGATGCTACAAGCCCAAGGGTTCCAATAGGGAAAAACAGCCCAGTGAGGAAAGGAAATAAGGAAAGAAATAAATGATGAGAACAAATTAACAATAAATCATTCTAAAAACAGTAACAACGTCAAAATAGATATGTCATATATAAACTATTAACAACGTCAAAAACAGATATGTCATATATGCCAGCCTGGTCAACATAAAAACATTTGCTCCAACTTTGAACTTTTCTAGTATAGTTATGGTGATGATGACAGTAATAAACCAGGAATGCTAACAATACACAATAGCATTACTAAGCAACTTTCTTGTCGTTGATTGTGTTATCGTTCTATATAAAGATATTGATGAGAAAAATCATTAAGAGATAACGTATTGTATATGTTTATGTAACATTGCATAATACAAAATGCATGAGGAAAAGTATTGTAATATGTAATTAAGTAATGAGAGACTTCCAATATGCTCTCTCTCTCTCTCTCTCTCTCTCTCTCTCTCTCTCTCTCTCTCTCTCTCTCTCTCTCTCTCTCTCTCTCTATATATATATATATATATATACATATATATGTATGTATATATATATATATATATATATATATATATATATATATATTTATATATATGTATATATATATTTATATATATGTATATATGTTATATATATTATATATAAATATATATATATATATATATATATATATATATATATATATTTATCTATATACATACGTATATTACATGTATATTATAATATATATATATATATATATATATATATATATATATATATACATACATTATATATTATATATATGTATATATATATATATATATATATATATATATATATATATATATATATATATATATATATATATAAAGTGAGAGAGAGAGAGAGAGAGAGAGAGAGAGAGAGAGAGAGAGAGAGAGAGAGAGAGAGAGAGAGAGAGAGAGAGAGAGAGAGAGAGAGAGAGGTGAGCATCACTTTACTAAAACCTTTTAGACATCGAATAACAAAAATTCAAAGACCTTTTTGAGAATCCAACCTTCAGATTGTTGCGTGGCAAGGTTCATTCGAGCTCTTATAATAGGAAAATTCTCTCTGTAAACCTATCGAATATAACTACCCCTGTCATTCCACTTCTTTTGTTGTCAAAGTTTGACATGTTTTGATATGAAAAGAATGTTTTTGTAATGATTAAAAGCAATTATTAATTAACTAACATTTCGATAATTTTAAAAGGTAAAATTATGTAAGTTGGATATATAACTTTACTGACGTGTATGGTTATTTAATGTTAATGTGATAATGCAGCGTTTTTTGTAATTATTAAAAACCATTATTAAATAACTTTAGCATTTCCATTATTTTAAAAGGTAAAATTATGTAAGTTGGATATATAACTCTACTGACGTGTTTAATTATTTAATGTTAATGTGATAATGCAGCGTTTTTGTAATTATTGAAATCATTATTAAATAACTTTTAACATTATGATCATTTTAAAAGGTAAAATTATTTAATTTGGATATATAACTTTACTGACGTATTTGATTATTTAATGTTAATGTGTAGTGCAGTGTTTTTGTAATTATTAAATAACTTTAGCATTTAAATAATTTTAAAAGGTAAAATTATGTAAGTTGAATATATAACTACTGGCGTGTTTGATTATTTAATGTTAATGTGATAATGCAGAATTAAATGGTTGAAATACATTTCGAATTTAGCTCATTTACTTTTTACACTAATTTATTTTGCTCTGATGGAAGCGTGTCTTGACTGTGCAGGAAAGAAAAAAGTGTTTTGAACTTGGTTACTTATAGGTTTTCTTTCTGGAACTGTCATAAGTGTCTTAAGTTTTTATTTACAACAGTTTTCTGTAACTTAATAAAAGTCGTGGTGGCCTATTGGAAACGTCCCTGTCTGGCGTTCTGCTGGGTAGGAGATGGTGTCCCGCTCAAGCTCGATAGTTTTTTGTAGAGTCTGCAACCTCACCATCCTATGTGAGTTTCTTTTGGGTCTACCTGTTGAGTTATCAGCAGCCATTGCCTGGCACTTCCTGGTCCTAGCTTGGGTGTTGGGGGAAGAGGGGACTTCCGCCGCTGATCATATGTTATGGTTAGTCTCTAGTGCATTGCCACTGTCCTTTGCCCCTGCCATTCATGAGTAACCTTTAAACTGATGTATAGTAGATGTATATAAATATTTTACTGTAATTGTTCATTACTTCTCTTCTAGTTTATTTTATTTCCTTATTTCCTTTCCTCACTGGGCTATTTTTCCCTGTTGGAGCTCTTGGTCTTATAGCATCCTGCTTTTCCAACTAGGGTTTAAGCTTAGCTAGAAATAACAACAATAATCATACTAAGAATAACAGTAATGATGATAATTTAATGTTACTGTTCTTGAAATCTTTTTATTGTTCATTGCTTTTCATATATAGTTTATTTCCCTGATGGAGCCCTTGGGCTTATAGCAGCCTGCTTTTCCATCCAGGTTTGTAGTTAAGCTAATAATATTGATAATGTTAATAATGATAATAATAAATTATTTTGCCTGCTATATAAACGCTAAGAGTATAAAAAAATATCAAATTTTTCCCTGTAGGAGCCCTTGAGCTTATAGCATCTTGCTTTTCCGACTAGAGTTTTAGCTTAGCTAGTAACAACAACAATATAATAATAATAATAATGATTATAAAAATAATAATAATAATAATAAATTATTTTGCCTGCTACATAAACGCTGTGTATAAAAACAAAAATATCAAATTTATCCCTGTTGGAGCCCTTGGGCTTATAGCATCCTGCTTTTCCAACTAGAGTTTTAGCGTAGCTAATAATAATAATAATAATAACAATAATAATAATAATAATAATAATAATAATAATATTAATAATAATAATAATAAAAATAATAATAATAATAATAATAATAATAATAAATTATTTTGCCTGCTACATGAACGCTAAGTGTATAAAAACAAAAATATTAAATTTATCCCTGATGGAGCCCTTGGGCTTATAGCATCCTGCTTTTCCATCCAAGTTTATAGTTTAACTGATAGTAATAATGATAATAATGATAATAATAATAATAATAATAATAATAATAATAATAATAATAATAATAAATTATTTTCCCTACTACATAACCACAAAATGTATAAAAACAAAAACATCAACAGTACATCCAAACTAGCCATTGGTATGTTTGGCTAAAAGTACGAAAAAGCCTAATATATATTTAGGACGACACAGAGTGGCCCCTGGGGCGTTCGTTTTCCAATGCCATTGTGGCTGAGCCAATCCGGTTGTGCAAGGGAAGGAGTTTGCCCTTGACGCTTCGCCTGATTTTGCCTGGGAACACGATTTCTCTCTCTCTCTCTCTCTCTCTCTCTCTCTCTCTCTCTCTCTCTCTCTCTCTCTCTCTCTCTCGGACGCCACTAAAGTATTGTCTATTCTGTATATATATATAAATATATATATATATATATATATATATATATATATATATATATATATATATATATATATATATATATATATATATAATGTGTGTATTATATGTGGATATATTTGTGTAGATATATGTACGTCTATATAGATGTGTATATGAATATATACATGTACACAGTACATGTATATGTACACATACATTCAATACCTGCTTTTGTCTCCATAACTACCTGTATTTTTTCTCTTACTGTCTTTATGTATTGATTATTATTATTATTATTATTATTATTATTATTATTATTATTACTCCAAGCTAAGCTACAACCCTAGTTTGAAAAGCAGGATGCTATAAGCCTAAGGGCTCCAACATGGAAAAAATAGCCCAGTGAGGAAAGGAATTAAGGAAATAAATAAACTATATCTTAAAAGCAGTATCAACGTTAAAATAGACCATTCATATATTAATAAAAATCGGAATGACAATCATTTTTAGAGGTACATTTTCTGAAAGAGGGTGTATAAATATACATAACTATTATACATTTTATAAACTTTCCTACATACCCTGCCTCATTTAAATCCATCTTGCCGGTACTCTGTGTCCTTAGGATCTTCACCTCCCCTTGCTAATGACTTTTTAACTCCACGTAGCCATGCCTTTGTATGTCCTTCCTCCCAACACTTGAGAATTGTATAGTCTTTTCAGTGTCCTATTCTCTTCCTTTCTCATGACCGGATTATTTCCAATTATATACCCGTGGTATCGTTACGTTTCTCCAACGTTCAATTCCTCTTAAGGCAATATGTTTGTGGATGTAGAGAGAGAGAGAGAGAGAGAGAGAGAGAGAGAGAGAGAGAGAGAGAGAGAGAGAGAGAGAGAGAGACAGACAGACAGACAGGTTGATCATCAAATGCTATTGTATAAAACTTCATCTATTTGAAAGGTAAATTTATATCATAGATTTATTAACACCAACACCATCATTTCAACAGTAACTGGCGTTAGATCCTACACTATGATGTGCAGATTTCTTTTTTTATTATTTTCTATTGAAATTTTAGGTATAGGCTCGATCGATCTAAAATCTTATAGGATATGACTATATACTTTACCTCATTTGCCATACAATGCCATATATTGGTCGTAATTTTTAAAGCGAATATTTTTTTTAGAATTCCAGAGAAGAGTTTCCTTCACCTACTGTATTGTGGTGGCCAATGTGGTAACGCCCTTGCCTGGTGAACGCCAGACTGGGGTTTGAGTCCCACTCAAACTCATTAGTTTCTTTGGTGACTGCAATCTCACCATCCTTATAAGCCAAGGATGGGGGTTTGGGGGAGCCTATAGGTCTATCTGCTGATTCATTAGCAGCCATTGCCTGGCCCTCCTGGATCCTAACTTGAGTGGAGAGGGGGCTTGGCCGCTGATCACATGTGCAGTATATATGGTCAGTCTCTAGGGCATTGTCACTGTCCCTTGCCTGTGCCATTCATGAGTGGCCTTTAAACTGTAATTATCCTTCTTTCTCATCCTACCCTCATTCGAATTATTTACTGACAAACACTTAGAGAAGTAGTGTTTCTATTCTCTTCTCACTGTCCCTTCTAATATTTACTGCTCAATCTCATCATCATCACTTCCACGCCATTGATGCAAAGGGCCTCAGTTAGATTACGCCAGTCGTCATTAGCTTGACCTTTTAATCCAATACTTCTCCATTCATCATCTCCTACGTCAGTCATAGTCCTCAGTACTATACCCTATCAACTCCTTCATGGCAATCCGGGCGTTGTCTCCTACGTTGCCAAATGTCCTTCTCTGGGGTGTTTTAAGCCTTAGCGCTCCCGTTTATGTCCTGGAGCAACATACTGGACCTTTCTGGGGATTATCCCATACAACTGAGTGTCCGCATTTTCTAATCAACTTGTATTTGTGCTCACAAATTTCATCTCGGGGAGGCTCTACCATTTGTTGATATATATATATATATATATATATATATATATATATATATATATATATATATATATGTGTGTGTGTGTGTATATTATATATATATATATATATATATATATATATATATATATATATATATATATATATATATATATATATATAATATACACACACACATATATATATATATATATATATATATATATATATATATATATATATATTATATATATATATATTATATATGTATATTATATATATATATATATATATATATATATATATATATATTATATATATATATATATGTATATTATATATATATATATATATATATGTATATTATATATATATATATATATATTATATATATATATATATATATATATATATATATATATATATATGCATTGTGTGTGTTTTATGAGAGAGAGAGAGAGAGAGAGAGAGAGAGAGAGAGAGAGAGAGAGAGAGAGAGAGAGAGAGAGAGAGAGAGAGAGAGAGAGAGAGGAGAGAGAGAGAGAGAGAGAGAGAGAGTTCCTGTGTAAATTTAGGCAGGTAAACAGAAATAGTGTCATAAATATACATGGGTTATGGGTTACACAAAGAATTATCGACAATTAAACTTATTAACTATACACAGTATAGACGCCCAATTATCTTCATTTAAGAGTGTCTGTGACACTTTTTTTTTATATATTTTAATGCCTTCTTTCTATAGACTTAGTTCTAGCTTTGCAATTTACTTTGAATATTTTGTTTTAGGTTTGGCAAAGTGTTGGGGGGGGGGGGGCGGCAGTTAAGGGAGTAGTAAAAAATAGAGGGTTGGGCATGAATGTAAAGAGAGTTCTGTATGAGAAAGTGATTGTACCAACTGTGATGTATGGATCGGAGTTGTGGGGAATGAAAGTAATGGAGAGACAGAAATTGAATGTGTTTGAGATGAAGTGTCTAAGGAGTATGGCTGGTGTATCTCGAGTAAATAGGGTTAGGAACGAAGTAGTGAGGGTGAGAACGGGTGTAAGAAATGAGTTAGCAGCTAGAGTGGATATGAATGTGTTGAGGTGGTTTGGCCATGTTGAGAGAATGGAAAATGGCTGTCTGCTAAAGAAGGTGATGAATGCAAGAGTTAATGGGAGAAGTACAAAAGGAAGGCCAAGGTTTGGGTGGATGGATGGAGTGGAGAAAGCTCTGGGTGATAGGAGGATAGATGTGAGAGAGGCAAGAGAGCGTGCTAGAAATAGGAATGAATGGCGAGCGATTGTGACGCAGTTCCGCTTCCTCTGGTGCCTTAGATGACCGCAGAGGTAGCAGCAGTAGGGGATTCAGCATTATGAAGCTTCATCTGTGGTGGATAACGGGGGAGGGTGGGCTGTGCACCCTAGAAGTACCAGCTGAACTTGGTTGAGTCCTTTGTCAGTCTGGGAGGAACGTAGAGAGTAGAGGTCCCCTTTTTGTTTTGTTTCATTTGTTGATGTCGGCTACCCCCCAAAATTGGGGGAAGTGCCTTAGTATATGTATGTATGGACGTTTTTATCTTAAAAAGTTAAGATACTGTTGATTGAGTGTCATACCTGATGAAAATATGAATTTGTTTTA
>NC_090725.1:301515475-301520475 GCF_036898095.1 Palaemon carinicauda | reverse complement strand
TATTATTATTATTACAGTATTGAGTATAAGCTAATGGAGAGGCTGCATCAGGCAACCAACCCCTTAATGTATCGATAACGGTGGGGAAGAAGAAGAATGAGCATAAGCTAAGAAGCTTTGCAACTATCCATTAATAGATAGAGTGCCCTCAAACATATTTTGCGGAGAGACCAGTTAGGAACTAGCAACCAGAACCTACGTTCATATCTCCCCTTTCCCGTATCACTAGTTATACCTCAATACAGTAAAAAGGCTCCACACCATACAAGTCAAACCTGATAGTAGGAGCTGATGAATTCGAGTCTTGATTAGTATGTAAATATTTATTTGTCTGTTCTATGTTCTTTATGTGTTAGTACATAACTATTTTCAATTTACCTCCTATTAATATTGTATATCTATGTTCAATACATGTTTCCGTTTCTATTTTGCTTTCTATTTTTGGGTTGTGATGGCATGGTGGTAACGTCCTCGCCTGGTGATTGCCAGACTGGGGTTCGAGTCCCTCTCAAACTCACTAGTTCCTTTGGTCGCAGTAACCTCACTATCCTTGTGAGCTAAGGTTGGGGGTTTGGGGCAGCCTATAACTCTATCTGCTGAGTTATCAGCAGCCATTGCTTGGCCCTCCTTGGTCCTAGCTTGTGTGGAGAGGGCGCTTGGCCGCTGATCATATGTAATATGGTCAGTCTCTAGGGCATTGTCCTGCTTATAGGGCAATGCCAAAGTCCCTTGCCTCTGCCATTTATGAACGGCCTTTAATGACTGAAAGGAGACATGATCCATATTGATACCTGATCTAATAGATATTTCATTTTTACAGTTATTAATCGTATAAGTTATTAAAATTCTTAACTGTCGTAAACCTTCCCCAATAATAGATTACTTATATATTGACATAACACCATTGACAACCTGTTTATTCAGCGCCTGCATTATGAAGTATTGTATTCTTCCAAAAGTAAATTCATTTTTCTTGCAGAGATCTGAGTTGCAACTGAATGCTTACTGCTTTGATGATGCATGTTATTGCATATTTGGAAGTAATTGTCTTCTAGATAATGAAATACTCTTATTAGAAGCGGTAGTTCAATTGGTAAATATAAAGAGAGTTGGATTTCATTGTAATTAGTCTTTGCCCTGAATGCTATTGAAGTTGCAAGTTGAGCTGATGATGTCAAGTAAGTGTGCTGAAATGTTCTTGGCTTTAAGGGTATCGTGTTTGGCGTCAATGACCTTAGATGTCAGGCTGCCAGAAAATCTCAAATCAATCAATCAATCTATTAAGTGTATCGTGAAAGAGCAGTTATTACTTTTACAGGGGAGGTATGACACTATTTAGGAGAAGATAGGAGAAAAAAGCATCTCTCTCTCTCTCTCTCTCTCTCTCTCTCTCTCTCTCTCTCTCTCTCTCTCTCTCTCTCTCTCTCTCTCTCTCTCTCTCTCTCTCTCTCTCTCTCTCCCTAGGTCGACCTCTTTTTGCAGGACAATGCGCCAGTGCCGAATCAGAGTGAAATTTCGTTCCCTTGGGATGTTTCTTCAGTTGTGGAAAGAAGTGATAGTCGAAGAGGACCAGGTCTGTGAAGTAAGGCGAATGATCTACCAATTCAAAGCCTAAGTAGAGTATTTCCTTAGAGCTCCATGTGCTGTGTGTGCTGGCGCATTGTCCTGTATAAAAGAGCTTAACCCACTGAAGTTGTGACGTGCTGAAAGTGAACACGTGAGTGGAAATCAATATCATCATCTCCTCCTACGCTTATTGACGCAAAGGGCCTCGGTTAGATTTCGCCAGTCGTCTCTATCTTGAGCTTTCTGTCAGTGCGAGGGGGAGAGAAAAGATACAAAGCATAATATATATATATATATATATATATATATATATATATATATATATATATATATATATATATATATATATATATATATATATATAAAATGTTACTATGTACGATCGTGTAGCATACGGTTGGTACAATTAAATACTTCTCCATTCATCTCCTACTTCACGCTTCAAAGTCCTCAGTCATGTTGGCCTGGGACTTCCAATTCTTCTAGTCCCCTGTGGAGCCTAGATGAACGTTTGGTAAATTAATCTCTCTTGGGGAGTGCGAAGAGCACGCCCAAACCATCTCCATCTACCCCTCTTCATGATGTCATTCACATATGGCACTCGAGTAATCTCACTTATAGTTTCATTTTTAATCCTGCCCTTCCATTTTATAGATTATAGCCCAGATGAACGTTTGGTCAATTAATCTCTCTAGGGGAGTGCGAAGAGCACGCCCAAACCATCTCCATTTACCCCCTCTTCATGATGTCATTCACATATGGCACTCGAGTAATCTCTCTTATAGTTTCATTTCTAATCCTGCCCTGCCATTTTATAGATTATACATTTTATTTTACAAAGTATTTTTATTCTTATAGACAGATTTCCGTGTGGTCAGACTTACAGGATGACACACAGTCATTTTGAAATTAGGTGGCTTAGTAACACCAAATATATGATTTACGTGACCTGTCTAGTGGAATTAGATTGGAACGACTAGACAAACATATCAGTTTGCACTAGGGTACAAGCACTCTGTGTGCTCTCTGGCTGTTTCGTAACCATTGTTTCTAACTGATAATGAAACACGTTGTCACTTCCGTTAATTAGACCACTACTTCCGGTGCTATTACAGTTTTGAGTAACAATTTTGTATCCATTATCGTACAAAATGATAGTATTTGATATTTAATGACAATATAGCGGACCAGACTACTTCCCCAAAATGTGACCTGGTCCAAGATATGTAGCCCTGCTCTTTGCAGATCTAAAAACATCTTTTGTTATTTTTTTTTTACATTTATTATAAAAGCTAATTGCTTTACAGGATTACCATAAGAATATAAAAGCATGCCAAGGTATCTCCATTCAAAAGGGGAGATATCTCTCTCTCTCTCTCTCTCTCTCTCTCTCTCTCTCTCTCTCTCTCTCTCTCTCTCTCTCTCTATATATATATATATATATATATATATATATATGTGTGTGTGTGTGTGTGTACAGTTTATATATAGGGATATATATATATATATATATATATATATATATATATATATATATATATGTATATATATATATATATATGTGTGTGTGTGTGTGTGTGTGTGTGTGTAAATATATGTGTATATATATATACTGTATATAAATGTATGTGTATATATATGTATGTATATATATATGTATGTATATATATATATATATATATATATATATATATATATATATATATATATATATATATATATATATATACTGTATATATCCAGGGCTTCTGGATATTATCAGCATGTGTACAGAATCATTAAGGTATAGTGGAAGCCATCCTAAATCTCGTTTTACTGGTGTGGTAAGGTAGCGTTTCGGTGGATACTATCCAACTTGAGCAGGGATCGAACTCAGGTTCATGACATAGATGTCTTCAACATAACTAACAGAGTGACAACCCCCAATCAACCGTGCATAAATATGATATATATTTTATATATATATATATATATATATATATATATATATATATATATATATATATATATATATATATATATATATAATTTATATATATATGTATATATATATGTGTGTGTGTATATATATATATATATATATATATATATATATATATATATATATATATATATATATAAAGTGTAATCTAACAGTATAACATTAAAAAACATATGAGACTAAGAAATTATAATTATTCATTACTGGTATATTCTGCCAATACAGACAAAATTGACAAGGGCAATTTTATACATAAAGGGCAAAGCTGATGTTACGTTGATCCAGAAAGTGTTTGGTTAGTGCAGATAAATTTTATCCAAATTTAATTTCTTCCCGGTGCTTTTCATGATTTATCAAATTTTCCATTCGTGTATATATATATATATATATATATATATATATATATATATATATATATATATATATATATATATATATATATATATATATTTATATATATATATATATATATATATATATATATATATATATATATATATATATATATATATATATATATACAATCTGGTGTTAAATACCATAATTACAAGTAGGAATATTTCTTCCATCATTAAGCTTAATGACATAATAGGGCCCTGTACAAAATCACCACAATGATATATATAAATAGAAGGCACCTTACCTAACATCTATGACCGCCTCTAAATTGTAACCGGTCGCTCGAGACATATTTCCTCAGTTGCTAATGGGATATGACTCATATTTCCTATTTGCTAATGGGATATGACTCATATTTCCTCAGTGGCTAATGGGATATGACTCATATTTCCTCAGTGGCTAATGGGATATGACTCTTATTTCCTCAGTGGCTAATGGGATATGACTCATATTTCCTCAGTGGCTAATGGGATATGACTCATATTTCCTCAGTGGCTAATGGGATATGACTCATATTTCCTCAGTGGCTAATGGGATATGACTCATATTTCCTCAGTGGCTAATGGGATATGACTCATATTTCCTCAGTGGCTAATGGGATATGACTCTTATTTCCTCAGTGGCTAATGGGATATGACTCTTATTTCCTCAGTGGCTAATGGGATATGACTCTTATTTCCTCAGTGGCTAATGGGATATGACTCTTATTTCCTCAGTGGCTAATGGGATATGACTCTTATTTCCTCAGTGGCTAATGGGATATGACTCTTATTTCCTCAGTGGCTAATGGGATATGACTCATATTTCCTCAGTGGCTAATGGGATATGACTCATATTTCCTCAGTGGCTAATGGGATATGACTCTTATTTCCTCAGTGGCTAATGGGATATGACTCTTATTTCCTCAGTGGCTAATGGGATATGACTCTTATTTCCTCAGTGGCTAATGGGATATGACTCTTATTTCCTCAGTGGCTAATGGGATATGACTCTTATTTCCTCAGTGGCTAATGGGATATGACTCTTATTTCCTCAGTGGCTAATGGGATATGAC
>NC_090725.1:301502975-301512975 GCF_036898095.1 Palaemon carinicauda | reverse complement strand
GTTTTTGTTTGTTGTTAGTCGGGTAGTCTTTTCCTTTTTTGGTAACAAAGCAAGAAAGATCTCATTTTACCTTAATGAACAAGAAGTATAACACCCCAAAATGGATCGTGCTATTTATCAAAATATCGTTAAGCCTTTGTTAGTAGAAGATCCGCTTCCAGTAATATTTTGGATGAAGCAGCATGGACTTTTAAGAAGAGAGTTAAAGTGCCAGCACTGTGATAAGAATATGAAATGGACTAACCGTTCTGTACTACAAGATAAATATGCATGGAAGTGCCAGTTCAAAGACTGTGAGAAATATCAGCAATATGAAAGCATTCGCAAACGATCATTTTTCTTCCGTTCCAAACTTTCATTGCAGAAGTGGGTTGAAGCGATTTTCTATTGGTGTGAGCAAACTAGTGTAACTCACTCGGTTAATTTTCTGAATCTTTCAAGAGTGACTGTCATTGATATCCATAATTTCTGTCGGGATGTGTGTTCTAAATACTTCGAAAACAATCCAATCAAGCTAGGTGGGTCTGGTGTAACGGTACAGATTGACGAGTCTTGCTTTTCGCATAAACCAAAATTTCACAGAGGACGGGCACCAATCAAACCCCTGTGGGTTTTTGGCATTGTGGATACTTCAACAACACCGTCGCTAGGATACATGGAAATAGTCGAGTCTCGAAACGCACATACACTCTTGCCAATAATTAGGAAAGTTGTTTACCCTCAAACGGTTGTACATAGTGATCAGTGGAAGTCTTATTATAATATAGAAAAAGAACTAGGTCTCTCACATTATACAGTCAATCATTCGTTAAACTTTGTTGATAAAACTACTGGTGTGCACACGCAAGCAATAGAGAGCTATTGGAATAAAATAAAGGCACATATTAAAAGCATGCGTGGCTGTAAACGAGAATTCTTGAATTCTTATCTGCATGAATATATGTGGCGTGAAAGAAATAGCACTAATACATTTTTTGCTTTTTGTGGTGCTATCGCTAATCAATACAAATTGAATTAGTTATGATTTTATCGTTTTTGTTTTTATATAAATAGATTTCCCATATTTAATTCATTTATAACTTGCATTTATGTATTTATAAATAAATGTTTGACATTTTACTTTTTACTCGCATTTATAACTTGCATTTATGTATTTATAAATAAATATTTGACATTTTACTTTTTGTTTTTGTTTCCATCATTTATTTTATTTATGAGGTTACTCAACTTAACAAGTTCGATTATAAGGTTATCCAACTTTACAAGTTTGGTTGTTGGGTTATTCATCTTTACAAGAGGTCCCATGGGTTACCCAACTTTACAAGATCCGAATAGCGTACCCAAGTGTACCCTCAAGTAAGAGAACTCTAACCCAAGACGGTGGAACACCATGGGACAGAGGCTATGGCACTACCCAAGAATAAAGAACAAAGGTTTGATTTTGGAGTGTCCTTCTCCTAGAAGACCTACTTACCATAGGTAAAGAGTCTCTTCTACCCTTACCAAGAGGAAAGTGGCCACTGAATAATTAGAGTGTAGTAGTTAACCCCTTTGATGAAGAAGAATTGTTGGCCACGGGAATTCCTGTCATTGCACTCTGTCACACCCTTACTGAGTGGAGAGTTCCTGTGTGTAGCTCCGCTTCCACTGATATCAAATCGCCTTACACTATCTGTTTGGTTACTCGCCGCCCAGTAAGGGTATGCATTTCAACAGAACATGGTGTGCAAGGAAATTATGTGTCCAACTGTACAGCTGACAGACGTCGCGTTAGGTTCATGTGAAGTGTACAGAAATTAATTAAGCCTACTATACAGAGATAAATTTACCTTATATGTACAGTACAAGGATGATAAGAATCTACATATACACACACACACATGTACTGCACGTGTTTCACACACTTGTACACTGTAACGGTATTTTATTTTTATTGTACATCTTGCTTTACACCTCATTGTTAACAGAACTGGTTTAAGCCTGTCTTTTCATGAATTGATATTTGAATTTTTGTGACCCTCCATCATCGCCTCTCAGTTACAACCTAACTGCTCGCTCGCGCGTGTACACACACACACACACACACCCCTTCTGGGATCTCAAATGAGAAGTAGTAAATCTCTGTCATATCTTATACGTCAATAGTTTCAGGCCATTATGAAATCTTAAAAACTGCAACTTACAGATTTCTTTGGAAATACTAAGTTGGTTTATTCCTAAGCTGATATTTGTTAACAAGAAGGTTTTTTGAAGATGGACTGTTATCATTTGTTTCTATAATGATTCAAGAATTAACCAGTTTTTATGACACTTTACAAATTGGGCTGTTGTCATGTGCGTAAGTTAAAACTTTTTTAATTAAATGGTGAACCACAAAGTTATTACTAAATATCTGTACAAATAAGTATGTTTTGTATCGTTTTCTGTTGCTGTTTTCGTAAGACTTTTCTGTAATTTTCAGCATATTTTCTAATGTAATGTTATTTTTATAATCTCTTGTCTATATTCTTAATTACATATATATTTCATCGACGATATAAATTTTAAACCTATTTGGATTTTGACGTATGTACTTTATTACTGAGGCCAAAAGAAATGTCATTTGCAGAAATATTGGCAAGTTTATAAGTTGATTAAAAAAGGGTGAAAGTTAACGTCTCAAGGACACCCGTTATCTATAAAAAAGAAAAAAAAGAAAACCAGTCCAAATACATATTAGTCGTCTTGACATTTGAGCCATTGATAAAGGATTACACACATCCCTTTCCGAAAGTCATCAGTGTCTAACCATTTTGGTTCGTCCTGTTTTTACTCTACCACGTTTTGAATGGAATTGTCTCGTTGCCATTCATTCAACAAAGTTTAAATACAATAAAAATTTCCTTTATTGACATCCCTATCTTAACTCTTTACCCGTTAATTCTCTTCAAATTCTTGACTACGTTCAAGTTATTTAACCTTAGATACACTTCTTCAATTGGTAATTGTTATAAGTATCGAGATAACCTGAAATGTAATGATTGCTCAATATTTTTCTCCTTGTTCCTCACATTGCTATGAGACATTGTGAACTTCTGTAATACTAAGTTTTGTAGATAGAGACTAGCCATTTGCATACTTGTGTGTGTTATTACCTCCGCCAACGAAGTTGGAAGGTGGTTATATTTTACCCATTGTTTGTGTGTGTGTTTGTGAACTGCTTCCTGGCCTCAATTTTAGTCGTAGGGTAAATGAAACATAGGGATTAACTGTCATGTAAAAAGCTGAAAATTATTAAATTTTGGAAAGTCAGGGTCAAGGTCACGATCAAGCAAAATGTCCAATTCACGTAATCGGCCATAAATTTGGACATCGTTGCCACAGAGACTTCCAACTAGATTCTTATTTGGGTGTATGAAAATCCACGCCAATTAATACATGTTAAGGTAAAAGGTCTTGGCCAAGGCCGAGCAAAAGGTTGAGAAATAAGCTGCCGCGTCAGAGGTTTGCGCTCTACTGGGTGCCCCTCTAGTTTTCTCTTAGAAAGACACAAAAACTTGGTGTTTTGTATGGTAATGGGAGACCATATATGATTTAAAACTACTAAAATGTATATAATACTTTGATTTGAAAAAAGCATATGTCTTAATACTTCTTTCACTCCAACAATTACACATTTGATCATTTCCTCATCTACATTGTTATATCTATATGTCTATGTTCTGAGATTACACATTCCCTTATTTAAGATTTACCTCTAAGTCTCTGTGCTTAGAATTCCAATGTCTTCAATATTTATCTCCTGGTCTCTTTATTTAAAACTCCCTTGTCTTTCTTTAACGTCTATATCCAGGTCTGTATTTAAAACTCCCATGTCTTTCTTTAACACCTATCTCCAGGTCTGTATTTAAAACTCCCATGTCTTTCTTTAACACCTATCTCCAGGTCTGTATTTAAAACTCCCATGTCTTTCTTTAACATCTATCTCCAGGTCTGTATTTAAAACTCCCATGTCTTTCTTTAACATCTATCTCCAGGTCTGTATTTAAAACTCCCATGTCTTTCTTTAACATCTATCCCCAGGTCTGTATTTAAAACTCCCATGTCTTTCTTTAACATCTATCTCCAGGTCTCTATTTAAAACTCCCATGTCTTTCTTTAACATCTATCTCCAGGTCTCTATTTAAAACTCCCATGTCTTTCTTTAACATCTATCTCCAGGTCTGTATTTAAAACTCCCATGTCTTTCTTTAACATCTATCCCCAGGTCTGTATTTAAAACTCCCATGTCCTTCTTTAACATCTATCCCCAGGTCTGTATTTAAAACTCCCATGTCCTTCTTTAACATCTATCCCCAGGTCTGTATTTAAAACTCCCATGTCCTTCTTTAACATCTATCTCCAGGTCTCTATTTAAAACTCCCATGTCTTTCTTTAACATCTATCTCCAGGTCTGTATTTAAAACTCCCATGTCTTTCTTTAACATCTATCCCCAGGTCTGTATTTAAAACTCCCATGTCTTTCTTTAACATCTATCTCCAGGTCTGTACTTAGAACTCCCATGTCTTTCTTTAACATCTATCTCCTGCTCTCTGTATTTAGAACTCCCATGTCTTTCTTTAACATCTATCTCCTGCTCTCTGTATTTAAAACTCCCATGTCTTTCTTTAACATCTATCTCCAGGTCTGTATTTAGAACGCCCACGTCTTTCTTTAATATCTATCTCCAGGTCTGTATTTAAAACTCCCATGTCCTTCTTTAACATCTATCTCCAGGTCTGTATTTAAAACTCCCATGTCTTTCTTTAACATCTATCTCCAGGTCTGTATTTAAAACTCCCATGTCTTTCTTTAACATCTATCTCCAGGTCTGTATTTAAAACGCCCACGTCTTTCTTTAATATCTATCTCCAGGTCTGTATTTAAAACTCCCATGTCCTTCTTTAACATCTATCTCCAGGTCTGTATTTAAAACGCCCACGTCTTTCTTTAACATCTATCTCCAGGTCTGTATTTAAAACGCCCACGTCTTTCTTTAACATCTATCTCCAGGTCTGTATTTAAAACGCCCACGTCCTTCTTTAACATCTATCTCCAGGTCTGTATTTAAAACTCCCACGTCCTTCTTTAACATCTATCCCCAGGTCTGTATTTAAAACTCCCATGTCCTTCTTTAACATCTATCTCCAGGTCTGTATTTAAAACTCCCATGTCCTTCTTTAACATCTATCCCCAGGTCTGTATTTAAAACTCCCATGTCCTTCTTTAACATCTATCCCCAGGTCTGTATTTAAAACTCCCATGTCTTTCTTTAACATCTATCTCCAGGTCTCTATTTAAAACTCCCATGTCTTTCTTTAACATCTATCTCCAGGTCTGTATTTAAAACTCCCATGTCTTTCTTTAACATCTATCCCCAGGTCTGTATTTAAAACTCCCATGTCTTTCTTTAACATCTATGTCCAGGTCTGTACTTAGAACTCCCATGTCTTTCTTTAACATCTATCTCCTGCTCTCTGTATTTAAAACTCCCATGTCTTTCTTTAACATCTATCTCCTGCTCTCTGTATTTAAAACTCCCATGTCTTTCTTTAACATCTATCTCCTGCTCTCTGTATTTAAAACTCCCACGTCTTTCTTTAACATCTATCTCCAGGTCTGTATTTAAAACTCCCATGTCCTTCTTTAACATCTATCTCTAGGTCTGTATTTAAAACTCCCATGTCCTTCTTTAACATCTATCCCCAGGTCTGTATTTAAAACTCCGATGTCTTTCTTTAACATCTATCTCCAGGTCTGTATTTAGAACTCCCATGTCTTTCTTTAACATCTATCTCCAGGTCTGTACTTAGAACTCCCATGTCTTTCTTTAACATCTATCTCCTGCTCTCTGTATTTAAAACTCCCATGGGTTTCTTTAACATCTATCTCCGGCTCTCTGTATTTAAAACTCCCATGTCTTTCTTTAACATCTATCTCCGGCTCTCTGTATTTAAAACTCCCATGTCTTTCTTTAACATCTATCTCCGGCTCTCTGTATTTAAAACTCCCATGTCTTTCTTTAACATCTATCTCCTGCTCTCTGTATTTAAAACTCCCATGTCTTTCTTTAACATCTACCCCCAGGTCTGTATTTAAAACTCCCATGTCTTTCTTTAACATCTACCCCCAGGTCTGTATTTAAAACTCCCACGTCTTTCTTTAACATCTATCTCCAGGTCTGTATTTAAAACGCCCATGTCTTTCTTTAACATCTATCTCCAGGTCTGTATTTAAAACTCCCATGTCTTTCTTTAACATCTATCTCCAGGTCTGTATTTAAAACTCGTATGTCTTTATTAGGTATTTATCTATTCAGGTCTTTTTACAGTATCAGTGTCTATCTCTAAGATTTTTCTGTCGCTATATTTAGAACACCCCTGTCTGTTTTCAGGATTTATCCCTAGATGTCTGTATTTAGAATGCTTATGTTATTCTTTTGGATTTATTTATCGTTAGGCCTCTTATTATAGCAACAATGTCTTTCTTTTGGATTTATCTATGTCTGTATTTAGAATGCCTATGTTATTCTTTTGGATTTATTTATCGTTAGCCTTTGTTATAACAACAATGTCTTTCTTTCGGATTTATCTATGTCTGTATTTAGAATGCCTATGTTATTCTTTTGGATTTATTTATCGTTAGCCTTTGTTATAACAACAATGTCTTTCTTTCGGATTTATCTATGTCTGTATTTAGAATGCCTATGTTATTCTTTTGGATTTATTTATCGTTAGCCTTTGTTATAACAACAATGTCTTTCTTTCGGATTTATCTATGTCTGTATTTAGAATGCCTATGTTATTCTTTTGGATTTATTTATCGTTAGCCTTTGTTATAACAACAATGTCTTTCTTTCGGATTTATCTATGTCTGTATTTAGAATGCCTATGTTATTCTTTTGGATTTATTTATCGTTAGCCTCTATTGTAGTAACAATGTCTTTAGGATTTATCTATGTCTGTATTTAGAATGCCTATGTTATTCTTTTGGATTTATTTATCGTTAGGCCTCTATTATAGCAACAATGTCTTTAGGATTTATCTATGTCTGTATTTAGAACGTCCGTATCTATCTGCGAGATATTATCTATAGGCCTGAGTATTTAGAACACCTATTTATTTCTTGGGAATATATCTCTAAGAAATTGTATTTTCTGGGGATCGTATTTAAACGCCCATGTCTTTCTTTAGTATTTATCTGTAGGTCTCTCTATACAAAGCACCTGCTTTATTATTATTATTATTATTATTATTATTATTATTTGCTAAGCTACAACCCTAGCTGGAAAAGCAAAATGCTATAAGCCCAGGGGCCCCAACAGGGGAAATAGCCCAGTAAGGAAAGGAAAGAAGGAAAAATAAAATATTTTAAGAAGAGTAACATTAAAATAAATATTTCCTATATAAACTATGAAAACTTTAACAAAACAAGAGGAAGAGAAATTAAATAGAATAGTGTGCCTGATTGTACCCTCAAGCAAGAGAACTCTAACCCAAGACAGTGGAAGACCATGGTACAGAGGCTATGGCACTACCCAAGACTAGAGAACAATGGTTTGATTTTGGAGTGTCCTTCTCCTAGAAGAGCTGCTTACCATAGCTAAAGAGTCTCTTCTACCCTTACTAAGAGGAAAGTAGCCACAGAACAAATACAGTGCAGTAGTTAACCCCTTGAGCGAAGAAGAATTGTTTAGTAACCTCAGTGTTGTCAGGTGTGTGAGGACAGAGGAGAATCTGTTAAGAATAGGCCAGACTATTCGGCGTATGTGTAGGCAAAGAGAAAGAACCGTAACCAAAGAGAAGGATCCAACGTAGTACTGTCTGGCCAGTCAAAGGACCCCATAACTCTCTGGCGGTAGTATTTCAACGGGCGGCTGGTGCCTAGGATTAATCTCTAGGAGTCTATATTAAGCACACCCATATCTCTTTTATGACTTATCTTTAGGTTTGTGCTTAGAGCGCCCATGTCTGTTTTCAGAAATTATCGAGAAGTCTGTATTCAGAATGTCTATTACTTTTTTTTAGGGTTTATCTATATGTCTTTAATTAGAAAGCCCCACGTCTCTTTAAAATTTGCATTTTTTATTAAATACCTATCGAATGGAAATTGACAGATTGATAAAGGTTATTATTATTATTATTATTATTATTATTATTATTATTAGCCAAGCTACAATCCTAGTTAGGAAAGCAAGATGCTATACGCCCAAGGGCTCCAACAGGGAAAAAAAGCCCATTGAGGAAAGGAAACAAGGAAATAATTAAACGGTATGAGAAGTAATGAAAAATTAAAATAAAATATTCAAAAAAGCATTAACAACATTAAAACAGATAATTCGTATATAGACTATAAAAACACTTGCTTCAACTTTGAACTTTTGAAGTTCCACTGATTCAACTACCCGATTAGGGAGATCATTCCACAACTTGGCCACAGCAGGAATAAAACTTCTAGCATATTGTTTAGTATTGAGCCTCATGATGGAGAAGACCCGACTATTAGAATTAACTGCCTGCTTACCTAGTAATTCATGATGTGGGATGTGTATAAATCTTATAGTCTTTTTTGAGTCTGAATTATGAGGTCTCATTATTCCTGCTGCTGCCTCCGATGCCTTAGATGACCGCGGAGGTAGCAGCAGTAGGGGATTCAGCATTATGAAGCTCATCCGTGGTGGATAATGTGGGAGGGTGGGTTGTGGCACCCTAGCAGTACCAGCTGAACTCGGTTGAGTCCCTTGTTAGGCTGGGAGGAACGTAGAGAGTAGAGGTCCCCTTTTTTGTTTTGTTTCATTTGTTGATGTCGGCTACCCCCCAAAATTGGGGGAAGTGCCTTGGTATATGTATGTATGTATTATTCCTGCAAGTTCATTTAACAGTTGCTTTGAAGTCGTGCGTAGAAGCTGAGGTATAAGGAATCACCCTCTTTAAATTAAAGGGAATTGGCAAGGTGAATACTCACTTGCCAGCGTACATGAACACCTCAGAGTTTGACATAGATGTACACAGTGTTCAATTTAGGGAAGTCTCTCTCTCTCTCTCTCTCTCTCTCTCTCTCTCTCTCTCTCTCTCTCTCTCTCTCATTAGTCTGCAGTTTTGTCTTAATGACATGACTTCTCTCAATATATATATATATATATATATATATATATATATATATATATATATATATATATACACACACTTTTGTATCTGTTTGAATGCATATATGTATACATAATTATATAATATATTGATATTTATGTCTACATATGTGGGCTGTGTGCGCATTAACATATATATATATATATATATATATATATATATATATATATATATATATATATATATATATATATATATATATGTGTGTGTGTGTGTGTATGTGTGTGTGTGTGTGTGTGTTTGTAAGTATGTGTATATAGTATGTGCGTAGTCTGTGTATATGCATATTAGTATATTTATACTGTATTTACATGAGTATGTGTATGCGCATATATTCATATATGTTTGTCATGTAAAAATATACTACATTATACGAGCGCGAGTTGTATGTGATACGATCATGTAATCCATTTTACTCTCGTGTGTAGTATTTGATTGAAGGAAATCTTTGGTTTGATTAATTGAATGCAATCCATAGCGTAATAGCTGCCGATTATAATAATAACGTGTGCCTGACCTTAAAGTGTTTTAGCAAGTGTGGACCATTCTAATAACTAGAGGGGCACTCAGTGTTGTGCAGACCTCCACTGCGGCAGCTTATTTCTCGACCTTTTGCTTGACCTTGACCTGTGACCTTAACATGTATTAATTGGAGTGGATTTTTATACATCAAATATGAACCAAGTTTGAAGTCTCTGTGACAATGATGTCCAAACTTATGGCTGATTACGAGAATTGAACATTTGCTCGACCTTGACCTTTGACCTTAACATGTATTAATTGGAGTGGATTTTTATACACTCAATTATGAACCAAGTTTGAAGTCTCTGTGACA
>NC_090725.1:301490475-301500475 GCF_036898095.1 Palaemon carinicauda | reverse complement strand
AATGACTAATGTTCTCGGCGGATGAGGAAAGAAGAAAACGAATCCTAGGTTGTAATACGGGTTTTCTTTAGGCAAAAAATTTAATTTGCAAATCGTATTGTAATCATATGATTTAGAACATCGTGTTTACGTCCTTGAACTAAAAGGATTAGATTTAAAGGAAATTTTGGTGATATCAGCCACAAAAACCTCAAAATATCATCTCAGCCACACGCGTGGTAAATCTCTCAATAAAGTCATAAGGTTTGTTTTAATAATCAACTTGAATGTACAATCATAACTGAAGAGGACGTGCCAGTTACTATAGTCCATTTCTTTTACCGATGCATATTTGCACCGACTCGCGGCGGTGCCCTTTGAGCTCGGAAAAGTTTCTTGATCGCTGATTGGTTAGAATTATCTTGTCGAACCTATGAGCGATCCGGAAACTTTTCCGAGCTAAAAGGGCACCGCCGCGAGTCGGTGCAAATATGCATCGCTAATAGAAATGGACTATAGTATCTAGTTATCTGCTGGTATTCTGTTACATTTCTGGTCGGCTCTGATGTCACGTTATTCATATTAACACTGGAGAACATTTATTTTTTTATTTTAGTATCATACAAGACTTTACCCTCTAAATATTGATACAAAAGAACAGCAGATAGAAGAAAGACGAAAAATCTTACTAAAGAGAGGCATGAATGTGTGGTTTCCTTCGACCGACTTAAGCATCACAATAAGTAGATCAACTAACCACTAAAATTTTTAGTATAGCGAGTTATGATTGATAACAATAACAATGCACTTAAGTTTCATTGGGTAGAGGTCACTGGAATACAGTAATCAACCCAATATCCTCATTTAGACCAGTGGAACGTCGTATGTTTTCAACCTTGTTGTAAATGATTTTTTGTTGAAGAGGTTGATTTCAGTCTTGTTTCACAGTATGAATATACAGTATGTATATATATATATATATATATATATATATATATATATATATATATATATATATATATATAGATATATATATATATATATATATATATATATATATATATATATATATATATACATTATATATATATTATATATTATATATATACATTATATATGTTATATATATATATATATATATATATATATATATATATATATATATATATATATATATATATATATATATAGTATATATATATATGTTTATATATAGTATATATGTACATTATATATATATATAGTATATATACATTATATACTGTATATTATATATATATATACATTATATACTGTATATATATATATATATATATATATATATATATATATATATATATATATATATATATATATATATATATATATTATACATATATATATATATATATATATATATATATATATATATATATATATATATATATATATATATATATATATATATATATATATATATATATATAAAGGTATTCAAATATTTCAGGCCTTTTATTTCGTTTGAATTATTGGTGACATATGCGAGTATGTGATTTTAGAGTATTATGTGTCACATATAACGTTAGGAATTTTTCTATCGAATATGGGTGCTAACTTATTTTTACGATAAACTGGTATATTGAGGCAGGTGCACTGTTGAGTCTGAAATTGTGTAATAATTGCATTGTATTGATTACTTTTATCCTTGCTTTTCTGTGTGTGAAAGCAAAGAGAACAAAGAGAGTGCAGACCTCCGCCACGGCAGCTTATTTCTCTAAACCAGCTTGCCTTTCCCAGAATCAATTTAGACCGTAGGCGTATTTGAAGTCTGTGTGACAACCATGTGCGAACTTCAGGTTAAGGTTAGGGTTAATTTGGTCGACCGTTTCCTTGGCCTTGACCTTTGACCTAGGACTTTCAAAATTGAATCACTTCCACGTCTTAACAATTAATCCGTGATAGTTTCACTACTCTATTAGTATAGTAAAATTGTGGCCAGAAAGGTGTTCACAAACAAACGAACGGATAAATAGCCGTGAAAACATAACCACCTCCCAACTTCGTTGGCGGGGGTAATCCTCTATAATGCCTTTGTCGGTTGCCCTATGATTCCTTAGCACTTTAGTAGCATACCTTAAATTAGTTTAAGGTAAGAAATACATTCTGAAATACGTAATGGTTAGACATCTGCTAAAAAAATATTCTGCAGAAATTGTGTTAGGCCTATGTTGTCAACAACTATTTTTCCCTGTTGCAGCCCTTAGGCTTATAGCATCGTGCTTTTCTACAACTAGAGTTGTAGCATGATTATAATAATAATAATAATAATAATATAATAATAATAATAATAATAATAATAATAATAATAATAATAGCTGTCTGTAATGAAGGGTATTCACAGCGTCCCTTCGAAGTCTTATCTACACACGTATTTTTGTCTTTTAATTAATTTTACTTTGAGAGCTGCTATTCTGGTACTATAGTCTTCTACTTTACTTACTTTAAGGGCTTCTCTGGTCCTATACTGCTGGGGAACCCTACTCTCTACAGGATCTTCACAGTCATTTTATCGTATGCATTCCAAGGCATTCGGCATTTCACACTGCATATAGCACGTGTCAAGGTCACGTGTTTTGTCAAATCCAAGGTCTATAGATCTTGGTCAAATCCACATTATCGAAGGACTTTGAAAACAAGAAAGTCTTCAGTTTCCTCTTGAATGCCTAAATATCTTCAGTCTTTCAAATGCCTAGTGGGAGCTTATTGCATAGTCTTTCTATTTTCTCCATGATGCTTTCTTAACTCTTATATACTTTGCAATTTTACTTTATAGTGCAAACAGTGGTCCACCCCTGGTTTATATTCGGTGCTGATCGGCTTCCCAAATCCTAGTGCCTAGTTATAGGACCCAAATTCTATAATGAGGTAGAATCAAATCAGCAGCTGTCGAACCGAAGTTAAGGTCCTCATTTTTGCATTCTGAACATTTTAATACGGTGCTATAAATGTGTAGCCTACACATTTATAGCACCGAATTAAAATACATAAAATATAACCATAACACTGATTCTAATTAAATTTTAGGGAGTAATGTACAATTGTAGGCTACACATTTACAGCTTCTTTGTAAACATCGACCCCACATAGAAGTGGGAAAAGATGTAGACAAAGAAGCTATAAATGTGTAGCCTACAATTGTACATTACTCCCCAAAATTCAATTAGAATCAGTGTTATGGTTATATTTTATGTATTTGCCAGTTCAAAAGCACTTTCCCTACTGAAATCTGCACTACGGCATTTCTGCTGAATGTGTTGTCATGAGCTCTTTTCTTTTGTCTTCCTCCCGAGGCTTAAGGGAGGTTCCCAGCAGGCACCTTAAGGCAAATCAATCAATCTCTCTCTCTCTCTCTCTCTCTCTCTCTCTCTCTCTCTCTCTCTCTCTCTCTCTCTCTCTCTCTCTCTCCAAATATTTCTTGTGCAAAAGGAAGAACAAAAAATCAGTTTGGGTAATGCATTCAATGAATAACTAAATACCGTGTGTATATGTACCGTGTGTGTGTGTATGTACATATATACATATATATATGTATATATATATATATATATATATATATATATATATATATATATATATATATATATATATATATGTATTATATATATATATATATATATATATATGTATTATATATATATATATATATATATATATATATATATATATATATATATATATATGTGTGTGTGTGTGTGTGTGTGTGTGTGTGTATTAGTAAGGGATCAATAATAAACAGGATATGTAATGGTAGTGCATTAACGCATAAATATATCAAAAGTTTATTAAAATATGCTGGTGTTCTGGCGAATCATCAAAGAAAGAACTCGAAACATAAAACTGTGCAAAGTAATGCTTCAAAAGTAATGGTACAGAACCTGGCGTCTGAGAACAATTGCAGTTAAGTGTTCTAAATGCGGTAGCTACAAATAAGCCACAGATACTCCAACTAATATAGATGACAAATTGTATTTAAGTGCAGAATATTGAACCTTCAAGTAAAAAATACGTGTAAATAGTAAAAGAGAAATCTATTGGAAGTTGGGAAAGTTAAGTTATAGGCCTTGCAAGGGTGAACCCTTTAAACACGAGGACACTAAATGGTGTGGAATAGTACACCTCTAGTAATTTCAGAGGAAGATCCCTTGGAATAGCTTAAGAATAACAAGTTATTGCATCAGCCTTGGAAGAATAGGAATGGCCGGATATGCTAAAGAAAAGAAGCCATACCCGAGTAAATTACATACATACATACATACATATACCAAGGCACTTCCCCCAATTTGGGGGGTTAGCCGACATCAACAAATGAAACAAAAACAAAAAAGGGGACCTCTACTCTCTACGTTCCTCCCAACCGAGTTCAGCTGGTACTGCTAGGGTGCCACAGCCCACCCTCCCACATTATCCACCACAGATGAAGCTTCATAATGCTGAATCCCCTACTGCTGCTACCTCCGCGGTCATCTAAGGCATCGGAGGAATGCCAAAAAGTGATTCAAATCTTTAATGAGATATAATAGATGTAGTTAGTTTTTCTTGCTGCTAGAAGTCTTTTTATAGTTTGTATATGACATATCTGTTTTGATGTTACCGTTTTTATATGTTATTGTTAATTTTTTTCTCATATCGTTTATTTCCTTATTTCCTTTCCTCACTGGGCTTTTTTCCCTGATGGAGCCCTTGGGCGTATAGCATCTTGCTTTTCCAACTTGGGTTGTAGCTTGGCTAGTAATAATAATAATAATAATAATAATAAAACTCTGTACACCACTTCCAATCCCTCCTCTTCCATCCAAACTTAGTCAGAATGTGCAATATCTTTGTCGTACTTTAATGATAATTTTATGATTTCATATTTCCAAGACAATATTTTTTGCAAAATCCACAATGATTATCTTCTGCATTATAAAAATACTTCGACAGTAGCCAAGAATACCATAAAACAAAAAGTAAAAGAAAAATAAGCACTTGTTTAACTAAATTAACTTCAAAATCGTAATACGGAAAAAATGTACCTTTACATAGGCTAAATAGAATAGTGGTTAAACCACACTTTACTTAACTTTCCAAACAATTATCTACCATGGTTAGTTAGTTAAAAATAAAAGACAGTAACAATACTGGGTTGTGGTGGCCGATGTGGTAACGTCCCTGACTGATGATTGCCAGACTGGGGTTCGAGTCCCGCTCAAACTCGTTTGTCCCTTTGGTCGCTGTAACCTCACCATGCTTGTGAGCTAAGGATGGGGGTTTTGGAGGACCCTTTAGGTCTATCTGCTGAGGCATCAGCTGCCATCACCTGGCCCTCCTTGATCCTAGCATGGGTGGAGAGAGGGCTTG
Organism: Palaemon carinicauda; assembly: GCF_036898095.1. Lineage (NCBI taxonomy): Eukaryota > Metazoa > Arthropoda > Malacostraca > Decapoda > Palaemonidae > Palaemon > Palaemon carinicauda. The sequence goes on along the minus strand of NC_090725.1, from coordinate 301,495,117 downwards.
GACGCTGATCATATGAATATATGCTCAGTCTCTGGGGCATTTTCCTGTTTGATAAGGTAGTGTCAATGTCCGTTGGCTCTGCCATTCATGAGCGGACTTTAAATCTTTTAATAATGTAGCTAGTCTGAATCACTAAAGTAATCAGAATCGTCTTCCGGTTTTGTTAATTACTTGTTTACTTGTTTTTTGTTAATTACTTGTTTACTTGTTTTGTGTTTAAATCCGACCCTCCACTGAAGTCGAGTGAACTACTTCTCGGGTTGGTCCATACTAATCATCTAAGGAAACATTTTCATTATAACTTAAACAATTCTTTGATTGTAGCATCTTCCAAATCATATGATATTGTGAAAAGTAATGTCTTTAGTTTCTTCTTAAATTCAATTGCTCCCTTTAGGTCCTTCATTTCAGTTGGCAGTTTATTATAATGCCTAGGCACACAGTAGCTAAAAGCCCTTTCACCAAATTTACTATTTGTTCTTGGTTGTTGTTGTTGTTATTATTGTTATTATTGCTGGTGCAGTGGCAATTCCAAATATTAATATGATAGATGTCATTCCTTAAACTGCTATTCATTGTTATCAGTGCTGATATTAATTCATATTAGATTCTTTAACATTGGTACCCGTGTAGAGCAGTTCATCTTGGCATAATCAAATTTAAACCTATTTACCTTCACTTTACAGTTGCGACATTCAATTCATCAGAGTTGTTTGTGAATTTCTATTCGTTCATAGACGATTATCCTCAAATGCATTAATTAGCAATACGTACCAGATATTTTTTATTAAGAATGTATTTAGCCTGAATTATCATCAAGGTACTGTATATTAGTGGAAGTGTATCACATGCATTTACATGATGTTTGTTTCTCGTCTCTCAGCCTAATTAGGTTAATTTTATTTCTTCGGTTAGTGAATTATTATTTAATATCAAAATGTTCACCATATTTTGAAACCACTTCACGTAAAAAGAAAATAAAGACCATTTAGCATAAAAATAATATTGTATTCCCATATCAAAGTAAATATTTTATCATAAAATGGTTCCCTGATTTAGGAGTTTATCTGTACATGGAAGAACTCAATATGAGAGTACAACTTTAGTGACGATGAGGACGAAAGCACTTTTTTTTCTTTTTTTTTTTTTTTTTTGAACAAAAATTCATTTTTAGATTTGCCCTTTGAAAAAATAAAATTACAATTAGTTATTAGAATTTATCATAATTGTAATCCCAGGTTCGGATCTAGTTAGTGACCTAAAAGCATCATTATTCTTATTTTTTTTTATTTAAACAAAAATTCATTCTTAGATTTGCCTTTTGTAGAAATGAAATTATAATTAGTTATTAGAATTTATCATATTTATAGTCCCAGTTTAAAATCACGATAGTGACCTGAAAGCATTTTTATTCCTACTTTCTTTAGTATTTAACCTGACCTTTGTGACGATGAGGACGAAAGCACTGAATTGTCTTTTGTAGAACTGAAATTATATTTAGTGTATTAGAATTTATCCTATTTGTAATCCAAGGTTGAGATCTCGATAGTGACCCAAAAGCATTTTTATTCCTACTTTCTGTAGTATTTAACCTGACCCTTTTGGATTCTCTGCAGGGCTATGAAGAAAGACGGTATCCGGCTAAGAAATGGGTCTGCACCTCATCCAAAGGGACGGAATACAACGAGCTGGTCTCCCCAATGTTTAGAAAACTCTTCAATTACATATCAGGCCGAAATGAACCCAGTGAGTAGCATAACTTAACCTGGAATGAATCATTAGAAGAAATATATAGAGATTTCTAGACTCTCTATTAGAATTTTTTTTTTATTTTTGTCTTGATGGGCACATTTCGATATTATGCAAAATAATTTTACTACAACTTTCATGCTTACATAATTCTTGATATATTGTGTCCAGAATTGAGTAGTGGAAGAATTTTTTTTTTTTTTTTTTTTTTTTTTTTTTTTTTTTTGAGGGTCACATTTCGATTTTTGCAAAGAAAATTTACTACAACTTTGGTACATAATTCTTGATATATTGCTTCCAGAATTAATAAGTGGAAGAAATTTTGTTTTTTTTTTCCATTTTTTGAGGAGCACATTTCAATTTTTTTTTTTTCAAAACAAATTTACATAATTCTTGATACAGTATATTGCTTCCAGAATTAATTAGTGGAAGAAATTTTGAGGAGGAATGGTAATTATTCCAGTCTCTTGTGGGGCCTGAAAGTTTGGTATAATTCATATTCCCTCCTCGAAAATTCATGAAATAATTAATGCCGGGAAAAATACGACATCTAAATAATCATCTAAGTTTCTTTTTTTTCAGCCAAAAATAAATGTCAAAACGCTGTCCTAAATAACTACATTAAAATCAAATGTAATACAATCAATGCATTCTTACAGATATCAGGATAGACATGACCTCCCCAGTGACGACCTTTGTTGAACCAGGACCAGGACCCACTTGCCAGTCTACGTTCACCATGGGATTCCTCATTCCTGAAGAACACCAAGAAGACCCTCCTCCTTCGGGAGACAACACGATATTCTTCGAGTCTCGTCCAGAAATGGTTGTGTTGACCAGGTACAGAATCATATCACCTTTAAGTGGGTATTACACGGTCGAACCCGGTTGTCGAACCTTCCTCTCAAATGGTTCGAAAGGGTGGATTCAGCTAGAAATGCATAAGGTGTGTGGACAATGAAGCCCAGCCCACTAAAGTCAGGGGAGAACAGACATTCTTTGAACCATTCGACGAACGTGTTCGACAACCAAATACCCTGTTCACACGTTCGAAGATCAATTCAAACGCTTGTCTGTCAAACCATGTTCGACCGTGTAAACCCGCCTTTATTTAAATATTGTGGTGGCCTATGGGAAATGTCCCTGTTTGGCGATATGCCGATTGGGGTTCGAATTCCGCTGTAGCTTGGTAGTTCCTTGTAATGTTTCCAACCTCACCTATTGAGTCATCATCAGTTATTGCCTGGCCCTCTCTGGTCCTAACTTGTTTGGAGAGAAACTTTTGGCGGTGATCATATAGTCAGGCTCTAGGGCATTGTCCTGCTAGCTAGGGCATAGTCCCTGTCCCTTGCCTCTGCCATTTATGAGCAGCTTTTACAGAAACATTCTGACACAGATCTTGTATCATTTCTTTTATTTGAAGTATGATATACTTAAATGCTAAACGTTAATGTTTCGATTAGTTTTACTAATGAAAATGGAAAAATTTTTGGAACCATGTTTTTAAGCTTTGCTTATTATTAGATAATTATTAAAGCTGTCTTGTGTACTATTTTCTCGTTGTCTCTTGCTATTTTTATACTTTTCTGACATTAATCCTCTACCTGGTATTTTTATTAGAAGTAGCCCTACTGTAGTTTATTGACCGTAAGATATATATCATCCTTTTGCAGTAATAAATATTTGATTGATATGGTTCAATATTTATAGGTTTGAAGCTGATGTACTAATTTTATATTTATTTTCTTTTTCGCTGAGATCTGTAGCCACTTAAACCTTTGAAAGTATGATAATCAATATAATATTTGAGTAATGTTCATAACTGTATTAAAACTGTATTACATGTTATGGGGGCTAATGCAAGAAATTAAGTTTTCTCGACAAAATTACTCTATTCCAGACGATTTGGTGGCTACGCCTCTGACGAAGCTATTATTAAAGAAGCCAAGGAACTGGCGGAGGAAATCCAGGCACAGAACGAGCCGGGCGTCAACTACGAGCAATACTACATAGCGGGGTATGATCCTCCCTTCAAACTCTTCGGACGTCGTAACGAAATCTGGTTCGTCAAGACTCCATCCCAGGATGCGAACGAAGCCGACTCTTCGGAGCAGATGGAGATTATGTCCATTGGGAGCAAAGACGTGATAAAAAACGGTGCTGTTGTTGCTGACAGTGTTCAGAACAAAGTAGAGGAGGCACTGGGACATCAGATAGATGAAAAGATTGGGGAAGAGTGATTTTTTGGACAAATATTTAGGACACCAATATTATAAAATGGTGCTTAAAATGTTTAGGTAACTGTTGGTTACACAATTACTGATGAGTGTACCACTCGTGTGTCACACGATCGTACATAGTAACGACATTTCTCTTTTTTGTATATATTCGGGTCACTCCGGGGTCACCAATGTGACGAGCCAAGAGTAGGATGTGACTCAGTTGCTTTCATCTCGCCTTTGAGTCTTTGAGTCACATCCTACTCTTGGCTCGTCACATTGGTGACCCTGAAGTGACCTGAATATATACAAAAAAGAGAAATGTCGTTACTATGTACGATCGTGCGACACGAGTGGTACATGAGGAACCCTGAATGGAAAGACGGAGAATGGAACTACATCCTTTGTCTTTTGAGAAAGAAATGCTAAATCCGCCTCTAAACTAATTAGTGGCCTTAAGTATGTTATAAAGTCTAGGTTTAACAAGCAAACACAAGAAAGAGGTGATCAGGGACAACATAGATACACATAACATGGAGTCTTTGTGTATTGTTTGAATCTCTTCTTCCTTGACCAAGTTTCCATTTGGAATGATTTATGTTCTCTTGATGTCTTATATTTTTTGTGAGGCCTTTTAGATGTATTTACTGTGCGAATCTGCATGGAAAGTATTA